>NW_007728789.1:0-16207 GCF_000696425.1 Galeopterus variegatus | reverse complement strand
AAAAATTCATGTGAATTAAAATTATCTTATTAAACTGATCTTTAAACTTAGTGCTAGGGGCCGGCCCGGTGGTGCACTGGATAAGTGCGCCGCTTGGGAAGCGCGGCGGCGCTCCCGCCGGAGGGTTCGGATCCCACATACAGACCGGTTCCCGCTCACTGGCTGAGCGAGGCGCGGGAGCAACACCAAGGGTTGCGATCCCGTTGCCGGTCCCCGGTCCGGTACGGGGGCAACACTGAGGGTTGCGATCCATTGCCGGACACGGAAAAAGACAAAAGAAAAAAAAAGAAAATGGATAAAAGTTAATACATTAGGTTTACAGAGGTAAATACTTGATTATTCTATGCAAAGTTAAATTTTCCATAAATTATCTTCCCCATTGATAATTCTCATCAGGACTATAACTGTAAAAGCATTCACATCTCTTAAAGCCATTGCTGTAGCTGTTTTTGTTGGTAATAAAGGCACAGCAGAGATTTATATCCAGTGTACTGATTACGGACTTTCCAGGCTGCTGTCAGACTACGAACAGTTCATACAAGTATTAAATGAAGAGCATATAACTATTTCAAACTGGAATAGAAACTCACGTTTTGTGAAGACCAAAAAAACAAACAAACAAACAAAACCACCCAACAACAATAAAAAGGCATCATCTCATAAAAATCATTCAAAAACTTTTTGCTTAATATTAATAAAGGTATACAATAATGATTTGAAAAAACAAATGTTTTTGGTCTGTATTCCTTCATAAAGCTTTTTAAGTAATTTTTAGGGGGCTGACCAGTTAGCTCAATTGGTCAGAGCACAACCTTATAACCCCAAGATCAGGGTTCGGTTCCCCATACTGGCTGACCACTAAAAAATAAAATAAGTTTTTGTCATTACAGTCTTTTGGGTACATAACATTTTCCTTGCTACTTCCATTGCACTATTTTTTTTTTTTTTTTTTTTTGGCGGCTGGCTGGTACCAGGACTGACAAGGACCTTGGTGTTATTAGTACCACGCTCTAACCAACTGAGCTAACCAGCCAGCCCTTTTCACTACACAATAATATGAAATGTATTATAAAATATTTTACTAAATACTTGGTTGCATTATTTCCTACAAAACTTGTATACCATGACTTATTTTTATATTTAACTATTAATTAGAATGCTTTCAACTGCTCATTTCTATGCTACAAAACTTTCTTAACTCATGCAACTTTTTTCATATTGCAGTGTTTTGTTTTGTTTTGTTTTTTAATTGACTGGATTGTGACACAGTATATTTTCTTAGGATAGATTACAAAAATTGGGATTACTAAATCTGAAGGTCTGAACAATTTTTACTGTTAATTTTACGGCTATTAGTTGCTTGTCAAAAAGCTAGTGCTAACATACTTAAATATAGACTACTAGTTATACCTTACCAACACTGGTTTTCATTATTACATACTTTTTGTTTTTTGGGGAAGGGGGAGACACTAAGAGTGGATGAAAATGCCTCATTGTTTTAAGTTTGCATTTCTCTAGTCATTTAGAAATTTGACCTTTCATTGTTTGCAGCTTGTACTGTCTTTATCCATATACATCATTATACTACCGCCACTACTCCACAAAGCTTTAATGATTTTCTTGAGCTACAATATTTTTCTCTAGTCTGAAGTTTGATCATTTAAACAGCTGAATTTCTAATATTCTCCTAGTCAGATTTGTCCATGTTTTGATGTGACGTCTATTAACTTAAAGTCTTAGAAAGTCATCTCTGTTTGAGGTTTGTATATTTAGTTTTCTTAGCTAAGTAAATATACTATCTGTCCACTTCTAAAAATATTCCTTTAAATCCTGTAAGGTTCTCTTTTTTTTTGTCCTTTTTGAGACCGGCCGCACTGCGCTCAGCCAGTGAGCGCTGTGAGCGCACCAGTCATCCCTATATAGGATCTGAACCCGCGGCGGGAGCGCTGCTGCACTCCCAGCGCCGCACTCTCCCGAGTGCGCCACAGGCTCGGCCCTAAGGTTCTCTTTAAATAAAAAGTTCTCATTCAGATTATTACAAGGTTTTTTTTCCAATACTATCATGAATAGCATTTTGCTAATTATTACTGCTATTCAGTGTCAAATGTTGCTTTAAAAAATGATGGTTTAAATAAATGTCATGGTTATGTTTACATAACAGCTGTGTTTAAGCATATTATATGGAAGAAAATATAAAAATAATCTATAAAAATGTTCTAAAAGAAGCTCCCGAAAACTTAAGAAACAGTGATTTTTGAGATTTCCACCTTTCCACTTCCATTCCTTTAGCTTAGTTAAAAAAAAATTTTTAAAGAAATGTTTTAAATTATAGATCACTGTAAATATTGTAATTGAAGCTCTTAAATGTTGTTATAACAGACCTGTGAGTACGCTAGGGACTAGTCAACACCTTCTCCCAGAACACCTCATTAGGGAGGTGGAGAAATTTCCATTCCCAGTTTCCTATGGATAAATCTGTATTTAGTGCTCTCAAATAAATACATAAAATACTAGAAGTATTCCACTACATGGAAAAACTATAAAGTTGTAAAATGGGTAAACTTTTCAAAAAGTTTGATCTATGTTTTCTTTCCCTAAGGTCAATTTTAAAAGTTATATCTTATTCCATATTTACTGCAACATGCTTTTCTTACATTAGGCTATTTGAACTAACAGATTATCTTTTGGTACAAAATATTAATGTAACCACAAAAGTTAATTTTTAATTTAAAATTAAAATTAAAATTAATAATTAATAATTTTAGTTTCTCTACCAAAGAAAAACAATAAAAGGACAGCAATCCTATCTTAAGTCTACTAGACAATAGTATCTATGCATGGATTTTCACTCTCTTCAAATTGCCTTCACTCACAGTTCCATTAGTCCCTTAAAATTGAGTAAGATAACTGGGGTAATTATCACCCCAAATTTCATATATAAAAAAACTTGGGTTCACAAATGTAATTTGTCCAACTGCAAAGATAAAATAGAATATGAATATGCCCAAAGTTTTTTTTCCGTTCATACTATAGGAAATCATAATTAGGACAGCAAAACTATTTACACAGGGTTATATTACAATTAAACAGTTACTTTTAATCATTTATATTTTAATAAAATACATCTTATCTGTGCTACAAATACTTCTTCAAAGGGGGGCTATGGTTGTTTCTTTAAGTTGACTAAATTTCGATTTGTTGTAACTTAAATTAAATTTTACCTCTAGCTGTTCATCCTCCAAAAGACTTATAACCAGCCACCTGATATCTTTAACTGCATCTTCATTGTTTAGGAAAATAAAGAGGTTATAAAATACCATGGTCTGGAGGTAGGTCAGTACTGTGTATCTTGCATGCCAAGAACTGCTCCTTGCTGTCTGTGAATGAGAAGTACAAATGATGAATACAATACTGATAAGAACATGAGATGATAGAGAGCAACACTACACACAGATAATGTAATATTCTAATTGAATTCTACTTTCACAGGTATAGTCAGAGCAAGTTCATTTTATATTTCTTTCTAAATAAAAGAGTGAACAAGCTGTTTCAGGTAAAGTTATTTAGAATGTATAATGACTGAGAGTAAAGGGAAAGGAACACATAGGTAAAAGCCAATTATAGAAGAGAGAACTATTCATGATTAATGACTCTTCTCCACAGATTAGACATTATTTTATTTTACTTTTGGTAGTGGCAGGTAGGGTCTTGAAAGCAAATAAGAGTACTAACTACTCAATTCCACTACAAAAAAATACCATTTTAGGCTGTTATATTTTGCAGTAGTAATCAAATTTAAAATCTGAAAATTATGGAAATATGTCCTATTGTTTACCATGTGTATGACCTGAATAAAGCTAATAAGCATACTATACTAACGATGCAGCCAGAAAATACACAATCATTATAGCTCTCTCTAGCATAAACTAGGAAAGAGAAGTGAATAAAATAAGGGGAAATAGTAAAAGGGAGTCATCATCCCCCTCCCTTATAAACACTTTGTATCCAAGGCAATTCAATAATTAGCTCTTTGCATATATAGATAATTTTACGCTTGCGTGACTTGCCCAAGGTCACAGAAGTTGGTGGCAGAGCCAGGTACAGAATCTAGGTCTGTTTCTTTGGTCAATACACATGTCTTCTCTTATACTAAAAGAAAATTCAAAATGAAAACAAAAATCAGGTACTGTGGGCACTGCAGCTGACTTTGTGAAATTCTTAGAAAGGTAAACCAAAATCCTAACCAAAAGATGTAAATATTGTTGATATGCGTTCTTACTTGTTTTAGCACCTTAAGTACCAAAGGCACTTGATGAGGGTAAAGGAGCCCCTGAGACATCAGTGATAAACACAACTTTGCATCTCTTTTCAGTTCATCATAGCTGTTGTCATTTTCTACTGGAGCAATCTAGAGAATTTTTTAAAAAAAAAGAAATTGAAAAATAACTGGCAACAGGTACAAAGACATCCTACATGAAAGAAATCACATTTTTACTTTTAACAATTTCTGTGGAAAATTTCAAGCATATACAAAACTAGAGAATAGTATAATGAACCCCACTTAGCCAATCACCTCTTCAACAATGACAAACTCATGGATAATCTTTTATTTCATGCTTTACTCCCCTCTGGCTCCCCTTCTCTCAACTAAATTATTTGAAGCACATTCCAGGCATATCTCACCCATAAACATTTTTTAATGTTACCTGTAAAAGGTTTCTTAAAAAAAAAAAAAATAATGACATCATCACACCCAAAACCTCATTATGGTTACAATATAAAATTTCAGTACTGCTCAACTTTCCCCAATTACCACACTATGTGTTAATACAATTTGTTTTTTGGAATCAGGTTCAACATAATGACCACAGATTGCATTTAGCTAGTATGTTTCTCAAATTTCTTTTTGATCTATAGATTCCCTCCACCCTTTTTTGGCAGCTGGCTGGTACAGGAATCTGAACCCTTGACCTTGGTGTTATAACACCACACTCAAACCAACTGAGCTTAACTGGCCAGCTCAAAATGTAGTATACTTTTTACACTTTGCTTTTTTCTTTTACTTGTTTATTTTATTTTCTGGCAGCTGCTGGGTATGGGGATCCAGACCCCTGACCTTGGTGTTATAACACTGTGCTTAATCAACCCCCCTCTCTTTTAAAACTCCTGGCTATATGTTTTTTAATGAGGGGGGGAAACCCTGGGGTTCACTGTTTTGTACTTTCCACTGTGATCCTCCCTGATTGCACACCTGTGGTTGTGCTTAATCAACCCCCCTCTCTTTTAAAACTCCTGGCTATATGTTTTTTAATGAGGGGGGAAAACCCTGGGGTTCACTGTTTTGTACTTTCCACTGTGATCCTCCCTGATTGCACACCTGTGGTGGTACTCCTTGGCCCCAGTAAGTCCTATAAATTGGCCATTAAATCTAAAGATTTGATTTTATTAAAGTTTGGTTGTTTGGGCATAACGTAAGTAGTATTATGTATTTCCTTCACTGATATTTAGTTTTCTCTTGCCATAATGATCATTACAAAAACAAGAGTTTTACAAAACTGTGATAGTCATTCATTTTCCATTATCTAGAATACTTATATACAGAAAAGCTTTCCCTCATTCAGAATAATGATTTCCCTCCTGTCCTCCAAAAGTGAACACTAATTTTTTTAAAAGTATCATTATGAACTAATAAATTTCAACAAATTTGGTGGCTTTATCCACTGTAGTTACTCTTCATTCTGGTGCTCATACTTATTCTTTGACTAGTAGAAGTCTCCCCAGATTGGCTCCTGAGTCCTTTTAATATAACCACAGTGTCCTTGGTTTTTGGTATGACAAGATGACTTAGGTTTATCCTATACATTTCTTGCTCCAGACCTGAAATCAGCCATTTCTCCAAGGGGCGCTGGTTCTTTTTGCAGGAAATGATGTTAAGAAACCATAATCTGGGAACTAGGAATATTCATTGTTACTGAGTTGGTTAGTGTTTCTATGCTTTTTCACTGGACACAGCCAGGAAACAAGCATTTTTGAAGAGAAATAGATCATACTGATACTTTCAGTTCAAATTTAAGATTACTGGGATTTTTATCTAACTGCTTGGATTTTTATATCTTTTAACTTCTCAGTCGAAAACTCTTGATTTCTATTGACAATTATTTATTTGCTCTTTATATATCCCACAAAGCATGTATGACGTTCTGTGTTTTTGAAAGTCACTATACTACAATTTATACTATCAACCAGATAAACAGCGAGGTTCATTTATTTCACTTTGCGTTTGCTTTTGCTTTTTTTTCTTCAGGGATCTTTAAGATTTATATATAAATATATACATATCTCCTAGAGATTACTCCACAGCAATAGGAAAGACTCAAACTATAGGGTATCTAAACTACAGGGAAGTACTATAGTTTATTTAACCATACTCCCCTCCAGGTATTTTAATTATTTCCAGTCTTCTGCTTTTAAAATAGTGTTACAATAAATATCTTTGTAGACAATCATTTCATATAATGCCAGTATGTCTTTAGGATAGAATTGCATAGAAGTGCAGAAGTACATTGCTACCAGAAAGTAAATGTGATTTTGCTAGACACCCCCAAGTCCTTCTTTATTGCTTACTTCCTCAGAGACTCACCATTAGAGTATAGTGTCAGACATCTGGATTTTTGCCAGTAGAACAGGTAAAAAAAATTGCATCTCATACAGTTTTAATTTGAAAAAAAAAAAAAAGATTTTTCTCTAAAATACCAAGAATTTTATCAACTTAGGTGAAATACTCAAAACTCAGTATTACCAAATTTCCTTGCATAGCCATAACAAATGGGAACCTGACCATGCCTTTATTGTGACAAAGACTCTCTCCTTGACCAAACTTTAGACAGACCCCTTCGAGCCCCCTTTCCTGCCAGGCCTCATCCCTGGGCTCTTCTTTGGCCTGCAGAATCCAGTTTTAGCACGCCTCCTGCTAATGCAATTTAGAAAGAATCCCCCACCCCTTGATATCTGATCAACTTCCTCATCTCCCACCCTTGATATCTGATCACCCTGGCCTGCCTTCAAGAAGAATTCTTACAAGTTCAGTGCAAAGTCACAAAGAAACCACCTGGATTTTAATCTAGGACTCCATTTACCCCAAAGCCAAGTCTTAATATCCCCCCCTCCACCGTTTTATAAAATGATTTATTTTCTTAACGTCTGCTATTGAGTACTTCTGGTTATCAAAAGTATTCTGTTGACAGGTATTTGCCTGTTTTATTGTTTCACATTCTAGTTCTACTCTACCAATTTCTTTATTGAGACCGTTTGATTTCTGGTCCAGAATGTCTGCATGAGACTCCATACTGCTCATGAATGCCTGATATTTTTGAACATCTGCTTGTAAGGAAGTTTCCAGTTTTCTCAATGACTCTAGAAGGTTCAATTCTTTTTTTCTTTCTTGTTCCTACCTTTCAATCTGTTCATTCAGTGCTTTGTTTTTTGCTGCTAATGATTCCACCTTGGAAACATCTACATTGAATAAATCCTTCAGCTTAAACTGCAATCCTGCATTCGTCTCTTCAAAGCTGTTCGCACCAGTCATGAAACACTCGTGGCATTTTACGGTGTAGTCCAAAACCAACTTAATTTGCATAATTCCATCTTCAGTTTCTTCTCCCCAATACTATCATCAAATAAAGGTGGGCTTTCTTTCATGGCAATATGTGTCCAAGGTCTTTAAAGATCCTTGGAACCTCTTCCTCACAGGCTTACCAGTTTATTACAAAGGATATTAAAAGGACACAGAAGATGAGAAGCATGGGGCAAGGTATGGGAGAAGGTATTAAGCTATCTGGAGGCTCCCCCTTAACCTTTAGCAATATGGAGACTCTTAGATCAAAACAGCCAAATTACTCAAACTTTCACTTTGATATATTTTTTTTTTCCCCAAGGTTTTTTGGTTTGTTCTTTGTTTTTTGATGGATATAAAACTGCTTTTTATGGGATAGTATAAATAACATTTTTAATAGAACTGCCAAACATTTCTTACAACAATGTGTTAACTAAAATTGAACCAGTGTTTTCACTTCTGGTTATTTATCTTACAAAAATTCATGCAAGTGCAAAATATATGTACATAATTATTGTTGCATCATTAATGAACAAGAACACTTCTCCAGTGTTTATCATGTGCCTGACACTGCCCTAAACACTTTGCATATACAGGCACCCCTTTACCCCTTATGCTCTCAATTGAGGATCCAACAGATTACTCCAATATCCCATTTAATCTGAACTGTTGCTATATGTTAATGGCTAATGCAGGACATGGAAAATTTAGATAATGTGGTTCCTTGTTATCGAATTTAGCCACCCACCCCTCAATTTGAATAGTGAGGGATACATAATATTATTAACTCATTTAATCCTCATAACATCCTTAGGAGGTGGGGGTTATTATTTACCCCCACTATGCAGATAAGGGAAAAAAAGTTCTGAGGGGTTGAATTATTTGCCCATGGTTACACAGTCTATCCGTCATAGAGCTGAATTTGAATCTAGACAGCCTGGTTCTACAGTTCATGCTGTTAACCACTACATTTCCTGTCTCTCACTGTCTACCTAGTGAACAACTGTAACAAAATCAAAATCTATGACTAGAGAATAAATCAGATATCAAATTCTAATAGTCACATAAGGAATAATACAGATATCTATTTACTCACCTGGAAAGGTATATGATATATTAGGTACAAAAAAGAGGTAGCTGCAGAACAACTGGCATGATCCTATTAAAAAATAACTGTCTAGGAAAATAACATCTGGAGAAATATAAATAAAACTATGAATAGTGTCTCTCTGTTAGGTATAGATACATAATAAGAGTCTTAATGAACATGTACTGCTTTTATAAACTGACAATAATTTAAGAAAAAAGATATGAAGAAAAGATTAATGTTAGATGGTGATTTATGAATTTTTCCCTTCAGTTTTCCATATTTTCTCCTAATAGGCATTTACTTCTTTTATAAGAGGAGAAAAATTAAGTTCATATAGTTCTAAAAATTTCCACAAACTTTAAAGTACTTATACTCATTTATATTAAAATAAGAATGGGGTAGGGCTATGTGATAAGCTGTCATTCACTGGTCTCTCCTCTGAAATACATGTTAACCACACCCCACAATTGGACAGGTAACTTGATTTTTAAACTTCGGACAGTTAACACTAATCTAGTACTCTTAAATGATTACAATTTAGGTCAAATAAAGTGAGTATGGGACATATTCTTACCGAACCTTCTCCATGTTTGCTGTGTCTTCCTCACCTCCCTAACCTCTGAATACTGATTCAATCCTTGAACTTTTTTCCATCTACCCCCACTCAGTTGGTTCAATCTCATGGTTTTAAATACCATCTTTATGTTGATGACACCCAGGTTGTACCATCAAGCAGGACTACTCCCTTGAACTCCAAATGCCTATGCATTATTTTCACTAATAAGCATCATCACATAAGCACCTTTATTTTTAAGTTGTTTTTTTTTTTTTAAAAGATGACCGGTAAGGGGATCTTAACCCTTGACTCGGTGTTGTCAGCACCACGCTCACCCAGTGAGCAAACCGGCCATCCCTATATAGGATCTGAACCCGTGGCCTTGGTGTTGTCAGCACCGCACTCTCCCGAGTGAGCCACGGGGCCGGCCCCTTTATTTTTAAGTTTTATAAGCATCTCAAATATGTTCAAAATGAAATATCTGCTCTCGAACTTCTGTTCTCCTCCCAGTTCAGTAAGACAAGTTTATTTTAATCTCTTCTGTCCTTCCATTACACATCTTATCTGTCTATAAAATAACTGTTGTGATGCCTTTGAACCTCAGACCCCGTTCCCATAAAGGCCTAAAGCAAATTCCCGACCTCAGTATTTTATATAGTATATCTGGGTGAGATGTCATGTGTGTTACCAGTAATTTATGTGGTACAGCTTTCTAATAATAATTTTTAAGTGGATTCAAACCATCCTTCTACCAACCTCATTCTCACATACTTGCTGAATTTTTTTTTTTTTTGAGTGAAAGAAAAGTGATAGAACAATCATTGCACATTATCAATTTATGAACATATGAGATCATGTTCTAAATCTACTGGTATGTCACAGAGGGAAAAATTTTACACACCACTGCCTCAATGACAAACACTATCTACAACAAAGACCGACAGGTAAAAAAGACCCATGCCCTAGCAGCAACTGTCCACTTGTATACCCTAAAAGATCCCAGAGGTACTCGTGGGTATTAGCCCCTTACACAGCATTCTTAGAAGTATTTTAATAGTGAAGTCTTTGAAAATTATAGGTAGAGTTATCTTTCTGAAATTTCCTAAAGACAAAGTATACTGTGGCAAATCAAAAATTTAGCACACCATTTGTTAATCAACAATACCCTCATGCTTACATGATAATAATTGTACTGACCAATAATTGTCAAGTAGTGATGATATTTATGCCATGCTTCCCATATGTACAATGAGACTAGACTGTTTTCCTAACCATAGCCACCAGACCATGATTGCAAACTAGTTCAATTAACTACATCCTCTGAGTAGATGAGTAACTAAAACTACCCAGGTTATGCTTTTTACTAATAAAATGTCAATGTCTTTATGACACCAGAGACAAATGACTTCCTGCAGCTATCTGTTAGAAAGTTATAGAGCCTTTTAACACTGGAAAATAAATACAATATTCTTGAACATTTTCATTTTTAGATTTATTACATATTGAGTTAAAAAGTCAGAAATGGCTATATTCAAAAATTTCTTTGTGCCTTTAAACTATCGATATTTTCTCTAAACTGCTACTACTCAGAAATTGGCTATCAGTGAAACAACGTTCTCTCCATAAAACTTTTATGTATCTGTCAAGATCTTGCTCTCAACTCACCTAATATTAAAAAGATTATTTCAGCAAATATTAAACCACTATCAGCTAGTGATTTTCCTGTGACTATTCTAATTCTTAGAGATCCAATCAAACTTCACAGACTTTCTGAAAAACTTATCAACCATCAGATGATGAATATAAATTTCTTTTGAAGGTCAAAAGGGCATATGTTCTTAATTTCAGCCATAATCTTACCTTAAAAAACAAAGGTAGAAGCTGAAGTTGTTCTGTGACTGCTGTAGAGAAGGATCTTCCTGCACTTGCCATCAGCCATTTCAATACTATTTAGAAACGAACACACAGCATAAGTCTTTGTTACCCAGTTAGAGACCACAAAGTAGAATACGAGTAATGTTGTAAATACTGGTGTCAGACAGCTCTTCAGTGTGATAGTTCTTCAGTGTGATGATAGCTCTTCAGTGTGATGAAAGAGATCACCTATGTTACTTAATAAATTAGAAACTGATTGATCTGCCGTATATATAACAGGACCCATGATAAAGGGTGCTGAACAATCTATGGTACTGAAACCATTCCCCATGAATAAATTTGCAAATTATTAACCATCCACTGAATACCTACATCAGGTACAAATTAAAACTAACCTTCAATAATCCTAAGATAGCTAAAGTAATGATCAAGTGGGAAAGGCTGCAGTAATCAAGACTGTGATACTGGCATAAAAGAGAGGCATATAAACTTATGGAATAAAATAGAGAACACAGAGATAATCCCTTAGGATATGGCCAATTAATTTTTGACAGGAGTGACAAGACAATTCAATGGAGAAAGGACAGTCTTTTCAACAAATGGTACTGGGAAAACTGGATAGCCACACGCAAAAAAATGAAGGGTTAACTTAGTTGGTTAGAGCGCAGAAAAAAAAAATGAAGTTGAACCCTTACTGACACCTTACATAGAAACTAACTCAGAGTGGACTAAAGACCTAAACTAAGAGTTAAAACTACAAAAGTCTTTGAAGAAAACTTAAAGGAATAATTTCATGATATTGAATTTGGTCATCATTTCCAAGGCAACAAAAGAAAAAATAAATTGGACTTAATCAAAATTGAAAATTTTTGCACATCAAAGGTCAGTATCAAGAGAGTGAAAAACAACTTTGAGAATGGAGAAAACATCTGTAAATTGTATATCTGATAAGGGATTGATATACACAATATGTAAAGAATTACAACTAACAGTAACAGAACAACCTAATTTAAAAAATCGGCAAAGGAACTGAATAGACATTTCTCCAAAGATATACAAGTGGCTAATGAGCACACAAAACGATATTCAATAGCACTAATCATTAGGGAAAGGCAAATCAAAACCACAATATGGTACACCTCTTCATTAGGATGGCTATAATAAAAAAGTCACAAAACAGCAAGTGTTGGCAAAGATGTGGAGAAACTGGAACCCTTGTGCATTAGAATGTAAAACAGTTTGGCAGCTCCTCAAAAAATTAAATACAGAAATACAATGTGGGGGTGGGGGGTAAGTGAGAAATTGATAAAGGCCCACAAAAAATGATTGCATTGTGCAATGCTGAATATACTAATTATCCTGACTTAAGTATCACATACTGTACACAGGTACTGATATTCAACACAATACCCCACAGATATGTATAATCAATTATACTTCAATTAAAAAAAAAAGAAGAAGAAAGAAAGAAAGAAAGAAATACAATATAGTCCAGAAATTCTACTTTTAGATATATACCCAAAAGAATTGAAAGCAGGGACTAAAACAGATACTTATACATCAGTGCTCATAGCAGCACTATTCACAATAGCCAAAAGGTGGAAACAATCCTAATTTCCATCAACAGATGAATGAATAAACAAAGTGGTAGGAATCAATTTCTGATTCATGATACAACATGGATTAACCTTGAAAATACTATGCAAAGTGAAGGCAGACACAGAAGGACAAACATTGTATGATTCTACTTATATGAGTAATCTAGAATAGGCAAATTCGTAGAGACAGAAAGTAGAATAGCGGTTGCTAGGGGCTGGGAGAAGGGAAGAATGAAGAGTTATTGTTGAGTGGGTACAGTTTCAATTTTGCAAGACGAACAGCACTCTGGAGATGGATGGTGGTGATAGTTGCACAACAGTGTAAATGTACTTAATGCCATTGAACTGTATACTTAAAAATGGTTAAAATAGTAAATTTTATATTATGTATATTTTATCATAATAAAAAAGTGGGGGAAAAACTCACACAATAATCAAAATAAATGTGTTTTCAAGTGATTTTCTACTAATTTTAGCTACTCACTGGTTTTCAATAGTTTAATGCCTTGAGTTCGTTCATCTTCTTCACCAATTCCGTTTTCTTCCATAACATGGTTCTGAATTTCTTCATCCACATCCATGAGGGGTTTCAACTTCTCTAGGATTCGAGCAGTAAACTCAGGGACACAAGGGGATGTTGTAGGCGCAGTATTTGGCAAAGAAACATCTATCATAAATATGTAGGTCAGCACACTACAAAATAAAATATATAACAGTAAGAAGAGGTCCCACTTTATCAATAAAACTAAGGCTCAAAAGCCTGACCCAACCAAAGTAAATGTTCCTAAGATAATTCCTGGAGAGGGTCTCAGATTGTGCCCACGTGTAAAAGAAGGCAGGTAATTTTGAGGTATTAAAATTGGAGTGTGGTGACTGCTCATCTCTGGCTTCTGAGCACATTACCGTCCTAGTTTACATTCAATGTCTTGTCTTGTTTCCCACAATATTAAACATAATTTGAGGAAGAAGATACCATGAAACTCACTGCCAACATAACCACTATATCCTGTTAGATATTAAAACTTAATTTAAAAAACTCAAGAAGTATAGACCACACCACAGAGAAAAATAGTACCTACCTCCCTATTCTTTCCCTGACATTCTTGTAAACCTGGGTGAGTTTGGGTTCCAAGTACTTCAGTAGTCTGTGTAATAGCTCAGGCACTCTCCATTCTTGCTGGGCAAGGCCACCTTGTAGTACATAAAGTCGACTAAAATTAAAGCACAGGAGTGGAGTGTTAGAGGCCTTTCTACCTTTACATATTGACAGTATAGATAAGCAATGTCTGTTTCATTTAAAACGTTTTCATTTTCTCCCTAACAAATTACATTCAAAATTCAAAATAGAATCTTTATGAAGACTTTATTTTTCCTACACCATTTTCTCTATATTCACATTTCATCTTCACTACTATACCAGTGAAAGAAATACTGACTTGAAAACACTCACTGAGTTCATCTTTAGGCAACAGAATTCAAGTTTTCCCACTAATTAACAAGAATAGTTAACAAACTATTCTTATTTTTTGTTTTGGTGGCTGGCTGGTACAGGGATCTGAACCCTTGACCTTGATGTTATCAAAACCATGCTCTACCAGTATGCTTGTTTTTAATGGGATAATCCAGATTTCTTTCCACTGTCCACTAACTTTCTCCAGCTCCATATACCCCCACCAAGTGCAGTTTTCCTTAAAATTATTACTTTCTTTGTAACTTTCCTAATAGGAAAGAGTGAAAAAAAATATATGATAAAGAAACCATATTGCTTTTTGTACTACAATACTGTTGTGGCACAAAAAGCAATACCAATAAAAGATCTGACATCTAATTTATGTTTGAATTGCTCAGGTTGCCTACATTTTCCCTACTTGTTCACAACTGAGAAATAACTCTTAAGTATCAAATGTTGTGCTATCTGGATCACATCATCTTCCAGAAGCAAGTAATTACTTCATCTAGGCTTTAGGAGTATAGACAATTCATTTCCATTTATATTTCAGTTCATACAAAATCTTTTATGTTAACCTCATAGGTTTTCTTTATATTTACCATGCATCTACAAAGGATCCTCCTTCACCACTTAATGGTGATTCCAACAGCAGCTCAAAAAGCCAATGAAGTTTCCGGGGATCTCGGCTTTCCTATGTTGAAAAGATAAAATAATAATTAAACAGGGGCCTGCAATTCTGTAAACAAATCATATCCAGAAATATTAAAAAATGCATGTAAGCATAAAGGAACAAAACCCAGGGGAAGCTGACAGGCAAGTCAAATCCACATATAATATCGTAGCTCATGTTAATAATGAGAAAAATGTTGTTAGCTAAATGACTTGTCTTTAAATCAAAGTATACAAGCTATGAACATATTTGGTATCAAAAAATAATACTTATAACCTTGTATTATGTGGCCTTTACTATATGTAAGTTACATTTCCAAATACACAATTTGTCTTGTCACTTAATTTAAAAAAATGCATTATCACAGCATAGAAGATATAATCACTTAGAGTTATTATCGCTCAAGGCTTTTCTGAAAAGCTGAATAGAACTGTATCCAATTATGTAACAAAAAAAAAGCATGAATGAAATTTCAACATTCAAGAGGTATAATGAGATTTCATGTATTTTGAGACAGGGTATGAAACAGTTTAAATAGAAGGAAGCAAGAGAACTTACACAGGAAGTTGCTATACAAGTTCCCCAGTCATTATAAGTTTCTACCGTGATGTTGGACAATGCTGTCCTAAGCAGAGGGCATAGAAGCTCCCAAAGCTTTTCCACCTGCTCAAAATAAAATACATGGGTAAAAGTTAATGACACTCAAAACATTTTTTTTCAAATATCTCTTTTCCTGAAAATGCACATGTGCACAAACTAATAAATCATTTAAATTGTTTTTTAGAGCACCCAAATAATCAAGAACGTACCTCACCATATTGCCATCACACATATCCAGGTATAGGTAGATTTTTTTTCCCCAAAAAATTATCCAGAAAAGAGGAGACACTTTATATGATTCCTTATGAAATCCTCTCATACTACTGAGTTCTTTTTTGGCAGCTGGTTGGTATGGGTTTCTGAACCCTTGACCCTGGTGTTATAACATGGAGCAATAAACAACTGAGCTAACTGGCCAGCCCTACTGAGAAGTTCTCTTTCGAAAATTTTGAATAACATAGTACACTGGGCTGAAACAAAACTAATCAATTTTAAGTTTTTCATGCTCATCAAAGTCACTTGATTGAATTTAAAATAGAAGGTAATGACATTTTAATATAATTTAGTAATTACCATGAGGTACAGTCTCCAAATTTTGAGACTTGGGTTACTATAAATAGCCTTTGAAAAATGTTTAGTTGTACAGAGACAGAACATATGAGTATAGATGCTTCTCACAGATTAGTGAACATATAAATTGTTGGGCCACATTCCGGTGCAAGCACATCATAAGGCGTCTGCCTGTGTGTAGTTCCT
>NW_007728788.1:277987-280055 GCF_000696425.1 Galeopterus variegatus | reverse complement strand
GAAAGAAATTTCCAGAAAACTAACAGCAAAACTTACTATTTTTGTTGTTGTTGTTGTTGTTGTTATGGGATTGTTGTGTATTTTAATTCCTCTTCCGTTATTTGAATTTTAAACTGTATAATAAATATCTTAGTAATTTTTTTTAAAGTTTAACTGACATATTGTAATTATACATACTTATGGGATACAATCTGATCTTCTGATTCATATATGTCATATAATAATCAGGTTATGATAGTTAATGTTTCAGTCATCTCACGCTTTTATCATTTCTTAGTGGAAAAGACATTCAAAAGCCTCTCTTCCAGCTATAATGTAATATATGCAAAACTTAACTGTTAAGTATAGTCACCCTATTACTGTGCAATAGAATAGCAAACCGAGAATATTATACTCACCCATTGAGTTAAAGACCAAACACGAACTCCTGTTTTCTTTAAAAAAATATTCTAGGTTTGAAGACCACAGCTTACTTTTGGAGACAGGGAAAGGAGGAAGAAAATATTGGAAATCAACTCACCTAAGCAAAAATCGCTGAGGTCAGCAAAAGAACATGTGAGCACAGAGTCTTTTTTATTCTCCTCACTGTTAACTAGAAAAAAAAAAAAAGACACTTTTTAGTTTCAGGAAATGAAAACACAACAACAGAAAAATAACAGTTGTGACTGATGTCCAAATGATGGCCAAACATGAAAAAAAATTTTAAGTTAATGAGTTGAAATTACTTAAAATTTCACTTTCAGTAAGGGAAATAAACATCTATATTATGTTTTAATATCATCATCCTCTTGAACAATTAGCCACTTTTCTTATTGGACATGGCTGTAAGCTACTTATAATATGTAGTGATTCATAGTATTATTAAAAAGATAATTTGGTATTTTCAAGTTATTCAGAGGAAGAAGAAACTCCAAGGAATCAAAAGGGAAAACATTCTCACGAGAAAAAAGCTAGAGAAGTCTGGGAAAATTAAAAACACTCCCCATCCACTAAATGACAGCGAGTATGGTTGTATTTTGACTTCCGACTTTTGAGAAAAGGGGTTGTCTAAAAAAGTATTATGGTGTACCTCAGATGGGCAGATTTGTGTAGAAGAGTGCCAAAGGACAGCCACAGCGTTTCTTTAACGTGGCATCTAGCACATATGTCCCTAAATTCCTGCCTCTGTGTGCCAACATNTTCTCTGCCTTTCCCACCTCTGCTGGCTTCAGTTCTGTTCTCTCCTTTTGAAAGTTCAAGGAATTATTGTGCTTGTTGTACCTTTCATTCTTTTTTGTTGTTTATTTCTTTAGTTCCCACTTACAAGTGAGGACATGGTATTTCTCTTTTGGTGCCTGGCTTATTTCACTTAACGTAATTTTCTTTTTCATCCATGTTGCTACAAATGACAGTATTTCATTCTTTTTTATGGCAGAGTAGCATTCCATTGTGTAAATACACGACATTTTCCATATCCAGTCATCAATTGATGGACATTTAGGTTGATTCCAAGCCTTGGCTATTGTACATAAAGCTGAAATAAACATGGGAGAAATTCTTAATCCTGGCCACACTTAACATTTACCTGGGGAGTGGTTAGAAAAGTATGGATACCAATTCCACTTCCTAGATCAATTAAAACTGATCTCTGGAACTGGGGCCCAGGGAGCTTTAAAAGCTCTCAGGTGATTCGAATGTGTAACCATAGTTGAGAACCCCTGACTTAGGCAATGCAGCCCAGACACGGATGTGTTTACTACTGAACATTCAGGGCTTAATTTCTGCAAGTTATAAATAAATTCACTCTAAGGCTGCAAAATAAGTGCTTGGGCAGATTAGTATCACTTTTTGATTAATTTTGGCTCTATTTTATGTCTATTTAATGCATGACAATGGAAAGTCCGAGTTCTAAGGTATTGCTAAGGGGCAAAGATAGTAAACTACAGATTTAAATGTAAATCTTGCTCAGTCGAAGCAAATTTCATGTAATGATATCAAAAGGCAAAAGAAGAGATTGAGTGAACTTGTCACTGTTGTAAGAAAAATAAATAAAATTTATTTTATCTGTTAATGGAGAGTCAGTATAAAT
>NW_007728788.1:274790-276286 GCF_000696425.1 Galeopterus variegatus | reverse complement strand
CAGTGGCCAAATGAGCCAGTGATTCATGCGGCTGAGCCTGTCTTCCATGCAAGGAGCAAGTCTGAGGTCCAGACTCACATGAAATCAGCCACCTTCAAGGCAAGGAAGGAACGAAAACACATCTGGTCAAGAAAGGCCTTTGGGCCGGCCCCGTGGCTCACTCAGGGGAGTGTGGTGCTGGAAGCGCTGAGGCTGCAGGTTCGGATCCTATATGGGGATGGCCAGTGCGCTCACTGGCTGAGCGTGGTGCAGACCATGCCGAGCCAAGGGTTGTGATCCTCTTACCGGTCAAAAAAAAAAAAAAAAAATTTGCCTTTCACCTGACTGGCACTGGGTACTGGTCTCCTTCCTATACTTGCCTCCTTCCTGAAGAGCTCTACAAATACTAGTAAAATGGATAAAAGAAGGTAGGAATATTTTGAAAACACTCTTTACAAGTTGAACAAGAAAATGAAACCTGCTGCTCACCTTGCTCTACTTTGTCAGCAGAGATTAAGGTCACAGAGGTGGGAGGCTGAGATTCACTCTCAATCGACTGGAACAGAGAGGTAGATTGGCTTAAACTCTTTGAGTATGCGTAGCTGTGGACAAGGCAAGGCAGAGATCTCCGGGATGGTTTTAGTGACGTTTCTTTCGTTATCTCACTCTTGCTTATATTCATACCTGCAAATCGAAAATGGTGAGTTTTAGCAATAAGAAATAATCAGCAGAGGTCAACAAATAATTTTAATTCTGGTGATGGCTCTTTCAGGAACGTATTCTTGAAAAGGACCACCTACATATGAGAACTAATTGAGTTAGTTTCATTTATACTTTGTCAGAAAAAGTGTTCGAGTGTTTATTTATTTAAGAAATAAACAGCTTCTCTTCCAGTCTGAATTTCCACTATTTCTTTAAAGGTTCTGTGAAAAAAAGAAATGGATATTTAAGTTCATTTGTGGAATTATGAGAGCAATGATTTGGACTGTCCTTGATAAACCTGACCATTTAGGTTTTCAAGCAGCAAATAAATGAATGAATGAATGAATGAATGAATGAATAAATAAATAAATAAATAAAACCTAATGCATATGCCTACACATTCAAATTAATATTACTAAATGGAGCCCTTCTTTCTATAACTTACACTCTCTTAAGACAAGCATAATGTCTAACAATGATCTAGACTCTAGAAAGAGATAGCACAAAAACTGGCCAGCAAGCAGAGGTCAAGAGACAGCATTCCTGTGCTCCCTGTAAGAGTCCCTCCCCTCATGCACAGGGGCTGATCTGCTAGCAGTAAGAATGTCCCTCAACAGCTCCATAAACAGAAATCCCCATGCATCATGTGCTCCAGCAAAGAATGACCCCACTCCCTTGTACCCACCCATCTTCTTTCCAATCATGCCAATCCCAGGTCAGTCTTCATCTCCAGAACCCTAATCCCCAAATGTCACTGGATACTGACATTTCTCACAGCATCTCCCATCCAGACTCTTTTGCTATGTCACTGGGAA
>NW_007728788.1:272718-273983 GCF_000696425.1 Galeopterus variegatus | reverse complement strand
ATGCATCATGTGCTCCAGCAAAGAATGACCCCACTCCCTTGTACCCACCCATCTTCTTTCCTATCATGTCAATCCCAGGTCAGTCTTCATTTCCAGAACCCTAATCCCCAAATGTCACTGGATACTGACATTTCTCACAGCATCTCCCATCCAGACTCTTTTGCTATGTCACTGGGAATTCATGTCAAACGTCAGAAAACCCACTCAGTATCCACCTCAGGATTTTCTTCTGTAGAAAGTCCATGTTCCCCCATAATATTACCCCAAGTTGGCACAGCCCCAGATCCCCTGCCAATGACCTTGCTTCCCTTGCAGCAGTCTCCATTGGAGGCTCTTTTCTTCCCCGCAGCCCCACATAAACCTAGCTTGAGGTGGGGTAGATATCCTCCTTGTTCCTAAATTTCTGTTTCACCTCGTTTATCCCTCTTCTCTCAAGGCAAAACAAAACAACACACACAAAAAAACCCAGTCTTCAAATTTCTGTCATTAAACTATTCTGCTATTTTTCCTTGTTGCTGTCAAGTTTATTTACCACTTCCATGTTATTTCTCATCATTTCTTAGAAAGTTAGCTTCTAGGTCACTGCTCTTCTAGCTTATTTTCTGCTCACCACTAACTCTCATCCATACTATATATTTCACTTATTGAGTTTGTTTATTTCTGACTACCTCCTGAGGGCACAGGCTCCAGGATGGCACTGACCTTTATTCTGTTTTCTTTACTGCATTGTATTTAGTATTTAAAACAGTGCTTTGGGGGTGACTGGTTAGCTCACTCAGTAGAGTGTGGTGCTGATAATACCATGGTCAAGGGTTAGATCCCCATACCGGACAACAGCCAAAAAAATAAAAAAATAAAACAGTGCTTGGCTCCTGGTAGGCCCTCAGGAAATTTTGTTGAGTGAATGGATATCTGAATGGGAGTTGGCTGACCATGCCTGGGACACTGTGCAATCCTTAAGGGCAGGTGTTATCTTCTTCATATCTTCACTGCCCACTGCTAATGCCTGGAACATAAGTGGATTTCAGAAAAATAATTGTGGGGGCCGGCCCGGTGGCGCACTGCTACAGTACGCCGCTTGGGAGTGTGGCGGCGCTCCCGCCGAGGGTTCGGATCCCACGTACAGACCGGCCGCTCACTGGCTGAGTGAGGTGCGGATGCAACACCGAGGGTTGCGATCCTGTTGCCGGTCTCGGTCCGGTACGGGCGCGATACTGAGGGTTGCGATCCGTTGCCGGTCACAAAAAAAGACAAAAAGGAAAAAA
>NW_007728788.1:269876-272421 GCF_000696425.1 Galeopterus variegatus | reverse complement strand
AAAAAAGAAAAATAATTGTGGAATGAATGTCTGGTTATGATTCTCAGCTCTTTCAATAACTAAGTGTCTTCAGCAAGTCTACAAAACAGACTTCAGAGCCCCAGCTGAAAATAAGGAACTAGGTCAACTGTGATCTCCACAGAACTTTGTCATACAGTGTTTGTTGTTTTTCAGAAAAATGGCTGTCACAATTCATCATTTCACTTTACCTGCATAGATGATAACTTTTAAAAGCTGCTTGATCCTGAATCTCTCTCCCAAAAGTTTCTGATTTACACCTGAGTTGAGCAGTTGGATATGTATGCTGCCTGCATGATATAAATAAAACTGTGAAATCCCCTCACTTCAGTGCTGAGTTTGGACTTCACACCACAATAGGCAAACGGACTTATTACTGAGTGCCTATTCCACATCAGGCTCTGTGGTTGATGCTTTTATTTGTTTGGGGGGATATTTATTTTACACAAGAAATTACATCAAATATTTTCATTTTAAAAGGTTTTAAATTACAGAGATACCTAGAATAAAAAATAAAGATCAATTTTGTACTCTGATTCTCAAATTCCAGTCTCCTCCCTAAATAAAACTGATCTTTGTCTATGTATTCATGTACATAAGGATTTACTCATATACAAGATAGTTTTCATACAATAATGGTAGTACATAGTGTGTCACATTACACATTTGCCAACTTACTATGTCTTGGATATTTTTCCACTTCAGTCTATATAGATCTATCCCAAACTTTTAAAACTACTACAAAGTATTCCACTGTATAGGCAAGCCATAACTTATTTGACCATTTCCCTGTCAATGGATGTTTGAATACTTGTCACTAATTCACTTTAAAAAGAATCCTGCTATGAGCATTCTTATATATGCCTATTTTGCACATATTGGGTATTTCTCTGAGAGAAAATACTTACATATACAACTCGTAGGTTGAAGGACATGAATATTCATCATTTGGGTAGATAATTCCAAACTGCCTTCCCTACAAAGTATTTTTTCACACTTCCATAAATAGTAAAAGATGGGATCTGTTTCCTTAAGCCTTGGCCAACTCCAGATAGTATCAACTGTTATAATTGTGGACAAAATAAAAAGAGAACAAACAAACAAAAAACCTCATTGTTTTAATTTTCATTTCACAGATTGAGCATGATTTCATGTTTTTCCTAGCCAACTATAATACTTAAGTGGCTAAGCTATTTTATGGTTGTGGTTGTTAGACTTTTGCTTACTGATTTATAAGTAGTTTGTATGTGTAGCATATAGCCTAGGTCCGTAGTAGACTCTACTACCTAGATTTGTATAAATACAAGCTATGATGTTCACACAGTGATGAAATGACCTAATGAAGCATTTCTCAGAATGTATCTGTGGCACTATGCTATACACGACTGTATTCTTTTTTGGGCTAAGAAGAGGTACGTAGATGGAAGATGGTGCTAGTTAATGGTAAAGCTATCAGACTGAGAATGAAAAGCTCTTAGCATGTCCTGGTCTCTGGGCCCCTGAAAGTGGCCTTGACAGGCACTCTTTATAATACTATTCACCTTAATCCAGTGATTTCAGCATGTACCTTCAAAAAACAGCAACTTCTTCATTTCTCTTTCTCATAACATTTAAACAGAAGTGAAAGTTTCACTATTCTTTCGGTGAAAGATGACTACTGTACTGGTGGATATATTTTATAAACTAATGTGGAGTAAAGCTGACTTAATTATGCTTGCCCATGCTGTTGGTATTCTCTGTCATTTGATTCTTTCCAGAATTCGTCTATTCATTCAATAGCTATTAATTGGGCATTTGCTTTCTGCAGGCACTCTGCTGACATTGGGTATACAGTGGTGGGCAAAATAGACATATGATTACTGCCTTCATGAGAATTACATTCTACTAGAAAGTCAGATATATGACAAACAAATACATGTATATGCATATAAATGGTCTAAAATGATATGAAAATACAGGTGATTTTATGTAATGGAAAATAATAAAGGGGACCTACTTTGAGAAATGGTCAGAAACATTTTGTCTGAAGAGGTGACATGTTAGGCCAAAATGATGAAAAGGAACCTAACATACAGAAAAGTGTTTGTTTGTGTGTGTGTGTGAAGATGGTTTCTGACAAAAATATTAGCATAGATGAAAGCCATGAAGTAGTATAGAATGCAATGTATTTACTGAACTGAAAAAAAAAATGTCTGCAGTAGAGTAGGTGAGAGAAAGAGACAGCTATTGCTACAGACCAGGCAATAAATATCACCTGGTGTTTTTTGTTTGGGGGTTCGGGGCATTTATTTATTTATTTATACTTTATTTTCCACAAATGTATATTTCTTGTATACTTCTCTTGAATAATTGTGTTTGCCAAAATTCATGAAACATTTTTAAACAATGCCCATGTCACAGACGGGAAATGAAACTGGGAGAGTTTGAGAAATTTACTTACTCAAGGTCATGAATTTAGCAACTGGAATAATTGAATTTTAAAGCTATAACTATTGGATTTCAAAGCCTATAATATTTTCAGTATGCT
>NW_007728788.1:267816-269339 GCF_000696425.1 Galeopterus variegatus | reverse complement strand
ATAATTGAATTTTAAAGCTATAACTATTGGATTTCAAAGCCTATAATATTTTCAGTATGCTCCATAATTCCTCATGTAACCCAATCCTGCATGGTGCATTACCGTGACTTCGCTTACTATAAATATCACACAAATTTTAAGCAGAAATCTCTGAATATAGAAACCACAAAGTTAAAAAGAAAAGCTCAGAAACTTCGGTAATTCTATATCCATAATCTTAGCAAACTGGGGAATATATTTTGATAAAAAATGAACATGTTGTACTTGGTATATATGAATAGGAAATGTCTACCCACCATCACCACCACCAAACTATATTTCTTGTGCTAATCTTTAAAATAAAAATATGAATAGTGTAAAATTTGCTGTGAGTTAACAATGCGTATATCTGAGTTACACAAAATGAATATCAATTATTTTTCAAGATTAACTTTTATTCATTCAGTTATTCAATTATTTATTTAATAATTTAAAACAATTCTTGAGCTGTTTCTCTAGGTCAGGCCTCAACTCGGTCTTAGGTGTAAATGCTCAATCACGGGAGAAGCAGATACACAGTGTTAAAAACCAGTATAAAGGGCCGAGCCCATGGCGCACTTGGGAGAGTGCGGCGCTGGGAGCACAACAGCGCTCCCGCCACGGGTTCGGATCCTATATAGGGATGACCGGTGCGCTCACAGTGCTCACTGGCTGAGCACGGTGTGGCTGGTCTCACAAAGGACAAAAACAAAACAAAACAAAACAAACAAACAAAAAAACAGTATAAAGGTATCCCAGGGTATTATAAAACTACCCACAAGGAATCCCTAATTCAGGAGGTAGTATCAGTGAAGCCTTCAAAAATGCTGATTCATTCTTTGACATATTTGTTCTTTTATATTTTTATTTATTTGTCATTCTTGGGCTTAACATGTTTTCTTCAAAGGGTTATGCACATAAGGTAAGAAAGTCTACAAAAACTCACATAAACGTACAACTATTACTGCTGAAAATATTTGTCAAATGTAACACTTAGAGAAAATAACACTGAAGATGAAACGAATGTCCTTCCTACTGCTCCGCATTTTCCTTCCCATATATTTATAATGCAGTGCTTTCCCGTTTCGTGAATTATCAAGTGTTTCCGAAGCTACAATACAGATCATCTTCACTAGAAACCAATACAATGTAAGCTAAAAGTCTGACATAATAATGTTCTCAAGAGTATAAAAAATGTTTATTTTCAAAGTTTCTCATCAAATGCCATCACATTTCTGCTTGGTATTGCCAGCAGAGTCTGTTCTTTGCTTGGCATGATTAAAATCACCCCCATAGCATATTCAGGCTTTTTTCCTAAAATCCAAAGTCCCATTTCTTTTCCTCTATGGCTTTACCTGGTATCCTCGAATCACATTAGATAGGTACCAATCTAAAGTTAAGAACTAGAAAACAGCACAGTAAAATATCAGTTTTAGTAAGCAAATGCAGCTCCACAGCTCAAGGATAAACCTGAAAAATGGTAGAGATATGTCATTTCCTATATT
>NW_007728788.1:259375-266510 GCF_000696425.1 Galeopterus variegatus | reverse complement strand
ATCCGAACCCTCGGCGGGAGCGCCGCCGCACTCCCAAGCAGTGCACTGTAGCAGTGCGCCACCGGGCTGGCCCTC
The DNA here is from genome assembly GCF_000696425.1 of Galeopterus variegatus. Taxonomy (NCBI): domain Eukaryota; kingdom Metazoa; phylum Chordata; class Mammalia; order Dermoptera; family Cynocephalidae; genus Galeopterus; species Galeopterus variegatus. The sequence continues at coordinate 266,435 of NW_007728788.1, read as the reverse complement.
CAATCATATTTCAACTTAGTCAACTTTATAACTTATCAGATGTAGTCCATGTACAGCCAGTCTCCTTTTTCCTTTAAAATATGTATTCACCGATCTACATTTTTTTCCTGTGTTTTTCCTTCTCTTCATCCTAAAAAATTCTTCAGTTCTTCAAAGGGAGGCTACCACCACTATGAAAGCTTTATTAATTCTCTTAGGCGGCATTAGCTACCACATGGATCGGACTTCTGTAACACATCCAGGGTGCATGTATGCTAGTACTGATATTTCTCTTTCTGTGAAAGTATGAGCTCTCTCAAGGCAGGAATCAATTCTCATTCATTTTCGAGATCCTGGCATCTTGCACATGTTTGACTTATAGAGAGAGATAGATGGGTAGATAGGTAAGGCTAATAGTTTCACTAGTTTCCAGTACCTGGCAGTTTTCTGATCTTTAATGTGCAAATAATAATTATTAACATACAATTCTTAGTGTAAATATTAAATAGCTAAACAAATGTAAAGTCCTATAATAATGCCTGCCACTTAGTATATCTTATATGTATTTGATATTATTATAACTGAATTAATGATATCATGCATACATAAGATATAAGATTTCAAGCCAGAACCATATATATTTACCTTTTAGAATAACAAAAGGAAAGTTTGAAATAAAATTAAAGTTAGATAACTTATGCCTTTATATTTTCAGCATTGTAAACTCTCCCAATGATGAAAGTGGTTTATCTGAGGGCCTAATCCATAACATATGGGAGGCTCACATTCTAAGGAATGCCATATATCCAGAAATGTATTTTAACTGCTAGAAAAAAAAAAGAGATAGCCTTATGTCTGTCCTTGGAAAACAATTAAGGTGTATATATAATTTGGTATTCAAAAGGCATTAATCAGGGAAAAAAGATGTCAGCATCAAAGAGGAATATATAAAGATTACTAATGCTTATGTGTTATTAATTTTAAGAAATCAGTGACTTAAGTGTAGGCACCTAAGGATGTTTGCTTGCAGGTTATCAGAAAAACAGGATAAGGCAAAATTTCTGGCAATCACTAGTTTCCATATTGTGCTCTGAGGTCCACATGTTAAAGTTATTTAGGACGATGTTGCACATTTGTTTTAACAAGGAGAGATATAGCTCATAAACAAACAAATATGATTTTGAAGGACAATTTCCTCACCTATTTAGCTTTGAATTAAATGTTCCCCATATTATGCCAACATGTATCAATATTGAGAGTTAGGAAAGCAGTGAGAAAATGATTAGTACCACAGAAAATCACCAATACACAGAAAACCACTAATCCAAAAAGGTAAATAACAAGAGAAAAAGGAAGGAACTAAGGATCTACAAAACAACCAGAAAATAATTAACAAAATGGCAGGAATAAATTCTAACACAATCACCTTGAATGTAAATGGATTAAACTCTCCAATTAAAAGACAGGAGAGTTTAAGAGAGTGGATAAATTGATTAAAAAAAAAAAAAAAAACAGGACCCAACAACATGCTGCTTACAAGAGACTCACCTAACTATTAAACATGAATAGACTGAAAATGAAGTGCTCCAGAATATATTCTATGAAAATGGAAACCAAATGTGAGCAGGAGTAGTTACACTTACATCAAACAAAATAGGCTTTAAGTCAAAAACTGTAAAAAGAAACAAAGAAGGTCATTATGTAACAATAAAGGCATCGATTCAATAAGAAGATGTAGCAATTGTTAACATATAAGCAGCCAAAACCAGAGCACCCAGAAATATAAAGCAAGCATTATTAAACCTAAGGCGAGAAAGAGTTTTCAATTTAATAATATTAGAGGACATCATACCCCACCTTCAACAATTTACAGATCATCTAGACAGAAAATAAACAAAGAAATATATGCCTTAAACTACATAATAGACAAAATGGACCTTACAGATACTTCCAGAACATTCTATCCAATAGCTGCAGGATACACATTTTTTCCCAGCTACACATGAAACATTCCCTAAGGTAGAGAATGAAACTGGACCTCTATCTCTCACTATATATAAATATCAATTCAGGGCTGGCCCGGAATCAATTCAGGGCTGGCCTGGTGGCGCACTGCTACAGTGTGCCACTTGGGAGTGTGGCGGCGCTCCCGCCGTATCAATTCAGGGCTGGCCCGGTGGCGCACTGCTACAGTGTGCCGCTTGGGAGTGTGGCAGCGCTCCCGCCGAGGGTTTGGATCCCACATACAGACCGGTTCCCGCTCACTGGCTGAGCGAGGTGCGGGGCGCAGGACCGAGGGTTGCGATCCTGTTGCCGGTCCTGGTCCGGTACGGGCGTGACACTGAGGGTTGCGATCCGTTGCCAGACACGAAAAAAGACAAAAAAAAAAAAATCAATTCAAAATGGATTAGAGATTTAAATCTAATACCCAAATCTATGAAACTACTAGAAGAAAACATATGCGAAATAATTAATAACATGAAGCTAGGAAAGGATTTTTAAAATAAGTCTTCAATAGCACAAGCAATAAGTAAAAAGACAAGTGGATTACATCAAACTAAACAGCTTTTTCACATCAAAAGAAACTGTTAACAGAGTGATGAGACAACCTAAAGAATGGGAGAAAATATTTACAAACTATGCATTTGACAAAGGGTTAATATCAAGAATATATAAGGAACCTAAACATCTCAACAGCAGAAAAACAAATAACTCAATTGAGAAATGGGCAAAGGATCTTAATAGACATTATGCCAAAGATGACATATGAATGATCAAGAGGCATATGGAAAAATGCTCAACATCATTACTCATTAAGAAAATGCAGATCAAAACAACAATGCGGTATCACCTCAATTCAGTTAGAACGGCCACAATCAAAGACAAAAGAAAACACATGTTGGTGAGGATGTGGAGAAAAGGAAACACTTGCCCACTGTTGGTGGTGTAAACTAGTATGGCCATAATGGAAAACAGTATGGAGGTTCCTCAAAAAATTAAACACAGAACTACCATATGATCCAGCAATCCCACTACTGGGTTTATACCAAAAGAAAATGAAGTCATTACATCAAAGAGATATCTGCACTCCCCTGTTTACTGAAGCATAACTTACAATAGCCAAGACATGGAATCAACCTAAGTGTCCAACAACAGATAAATTTTTTTAAAAAGTGGTATATATACACAATGGAATACATAAATAAAAAAAGAATGAAATCTTGTCATTTGCAGCAACATGGATGAACTTGGAGGTCATTATAAGTGAAGTAAGGACCTAAGTGTCCAACAACAGATAAATTTTTTTAAAAAGTGGTATATATACACAATGGAATACATAAATAAAAAAAAAATGAAATCTTGTCATTTGCAGCAACATGGATGAACTTGGAGGTCATTATAAGTGAAGTAAGCCAGGCACAGAAAAAGACAATCTAGCTCATATGTGGAATCAAAACAAACAAACAAAGTTGATGTTATAGAGACAGAGATTAGAACAGTAGTTACCAGAGACTATGGAGGAAAGCGTGGAAGGGAAAACAGGGAGAGCTTGGCTACAAATTTACAATTAATAAGTTCTGGTGTTCTGTTAGGGTGACTATGGTTAATAGTTAAGTTTTGTATATTACATAACAGGTAGAGGAGAGGCACAAAGAAATGATAAATGCATGAGGTGATGGTTACATTAACTACTCTGATCATTATACAACATACATATGTATCAAGACATACCCCATACGCATGTATAATTATGTGTCAATTAAAATAAATAAATAACAATAAAAAGAATGATGTTCCTAGGCACTGTTTTATTAATGAGATTTATAAAAACATATTTTTATGAATCAGTTCTATCTGTCCAGCAAATTTTTGCAGTATTTTATAGCCATTGATCCAGCTAAAGACCAGGGAATATGGTTAAACCTGTGGAATGAGTTTTAGCATGATAGATTCATCATCACCTTCATTATTTATTACTATGTCTTAGCTAAACTCCATTTATACCTTCCCTACTGAACCTTTGGACACAGACACCCAGCTGGCTTAGTCTGGAGATGCTAGAAAAATTACCAGTTACCATAGCATAGATGGATTAGTTTTTCTTTGCTGTGTAACAAATAACTATAAACTTAATGGATTAAAACAATGTCTGCTTGTTATTTCAAAGCCTCCGTAGGTCAGAAGTCTTCTTTAAGTGTTGCATCTGGATGAACTGGATTACAGAATGTTTGAAAGAGCTCCTGAAGAATTGCTTGAAGGAAACAGTTCTCTATGTTCAAAAGACAGCAGCAGTTTGAATAAGGATTTATGACATCAGTGCCCAAGAGGTAAAAAATTTTGAACCCTTTATACACATAAAAAGTTCAATTCCAGTGCTGGTAGCAATCATTGTACCAACACTGTGTTGGGAATTGATAGAGGATTTTATGTGAACTGACAATTATTCTAATTAAAAGCACCAAATGAATATAAATGCTTATCCTGAACTGTCTGTCTAAGCACAACCAATAACAGGGCTTAAGTAAGAATAAAGAACAAATAAATATTGTTTTTTCATATGCCATCTAATTATTTTGTGTTTGGAAATCATGGGAACATGCACCAATAGGAGACAGTCTGGTTGCCACCAGCATCACAAATAGCCTTGAGCAGGTGCAGATGTGCTTTTAAAATGATCTCCAGATACCTTTGAAACCTTAAATTTTATTTTCCAATTAATGTACTATAGGCATCCTTCATGCAGATGGAGGTAGTGGACATATTGGAAGAAAAACTGGCAATGATCTTGGAAGAATCATCAAGTAGTGATCATTGGAGGAATTCTGACAATTGACAGTTCTTTGTCCCATCATGTGCTGGAATATATGTCCCTTTACCTACTCCTATTCTGTGACCCAAAACAACTGTTTGAACTCTCCACCTTCTGGATAAGGTACTTTCAGGATTTTGGCTCCCTAGCTGATTTGGGAAGTTAGCTAAAAACAAGGAAATTTCAGTAACATTCATTCATTGTCAAGTTCACCTTCACTCAGATATAAGATATGGCTGTCAAGTTTAGCAGAAATATTTCCAGCACTACCATGGCCCTTGTAAGACCTCAAAAGTCAAGTCAAAGCATGTCCTTGCTTCTCAACATTTTTGAACCAAGTCATGAAAATGAAACCTTTGAATACCTTCCAGTTATTTTTGTAAAAAACCACACTAGTGTCTCTCACATCACAATCAATGTGCTGTGCTGTGTGTGTGTGTGTGTGTATGTGTACAGGGGTAAAAAATTAAACTCATGATCATCCCTGCCTGCCTCGTGCAAGGGGATTCCTTGTGAGAACAAATCTTGGGTTTAGATTAGGATATAACATTTAAAGTCTTACAGTGTTTCTGGCAAGCTACATAGTTTTTATGTTTACACTATTGCCAAGAGGAATGTGGAAGAGCAGTACATGCTGTTCCACTCCAAAGAGTTTGAAAATGGCATTTGAATTTTGGCCGAGTTACATGGACCCAGCAGTAAAACTCAGATTACACCCTGTCCCAGAAGTGGGGAGGTTCTGAAGACTCCCACGATATCTCATAGGTCTATGATGGCATTTTGAAAAACTAAAAACCTGGTCTAATCGCTTCCAACTGCACAGTGTTACTGGTAGAACTAATAATTTAACTAGAAGCAATTGTGTTGATGTGTAGAATATGAACCCAAACACACCGTGACTAGTTTAAGCAATACTGCATAGGGGCACAACCTGTTCTATGATTTTAGCCCACCATGAACATTTGTAACCACAGAACTTCCCACTTCTTGCCACCTGCTGCTGTTCTTACTTATGGGTTTCTCCATGCTGTGCCAAAGGCTGGAAATTTATACATCTGCTTTTGAACGTAGTTTGATACTTTATAATTGAAAACTAATTTCAAAAGCTTAAGAATGGGAAAAATTATTTTACTAATTCTAGGACAAAATAGAACATAGTACTGATGCTTGATTTTTTTTTCAACTAGTTGAGTATGAAAAAATTTTAGTTGTTACTATGGTGTTTTAAAAAAACAGTCCATTCCTAAAGACAAGTGATATGTAGTAAGGAAAGAATATTGTGGCGTTATTATTAACTATTTAATTATTGCATTCATATTACCAATAGTTAATTTACTAACTATTATTAGACAGCTACTCTTTTCAGTGATATTTATTTTAAAGAAATTCAGAACTCGAGTTTTAATTTAATATCGCTGGGCCTTAATTTTTTAAAATCATATTTTTAATATCATGGTTTACACTTATCACGTAGATCATACTATTTTTTTCAGAGTTTGAGTATGATAAAACCCAAGCTGATTTTTGCCATGCACTTTGTATTCTCATAGAAACCACATGAATTTCAAAGGATAACCAATGTGTTTGTTTTTTCCCTTTAAATTCACCTTTCCGGTGTACAGTTCAATGAGTTTTGACACATATATAGATTGTTATAATCACCCCATAAACAGGCTGTGGAAAAACTCCACCACCCCAAAGAATCCCCCAGTCCTCCATTTGTGTTCAAGCTCTCCCTTCACCGTTAACTTATGACAACCAATGACATGTAATTTTTACCTATATTTTTACGTTTTCCAGAATGCCTTATAAATAGAATCATACATTACATAACTTTTAAGATTAAGTTCTCTCACTTAGCAAACTGTATTTAAAAATTATCCATGTTTTTTTAAGTATGACAAATTTGTCCCTTTTTATTATTAAGTAGTAATTCCATTATGTGGATGTCCCACAATTTGGTCATTCACTCACCCACTGAAGGATGTTTGGATTGTGACCAGTGTTTTTGTGATTATGATTAATGCTACTATAAACAATCATATGGAAGCTATAGATGTAGTCCAATTTGTTTATTTTTGATTTTGTTGTTTAAACTTTTTATGTAATATCCAAAAAATCGTTGCCAAGGCAATGTGAAGGAGCTCTTCTCTTATGTATTTTTTCCCCCTAGGAAATTTATGGTTTTTGATTTTTTAAATTTTACAGATCATATTTTTGGTGCTGTATCTAGAAATCATTGCCTACATCAAAGTTATAAATACTTTATCT
>NW_007728788.1:213188-258885 GCF_000696425.1 Galeopterus variegatus | reverse complement strand
TCCAATCCATGTACATGGTCTGATTATTTACTTAGGTCTTTTCTTGATTGATCTCATCATTTTTTTTGTAGTTTGCCCCACACAAATTCTGCACATATTTTGTTTGAATTATAGATAAGCATTTCATTTTGTTGTAGCTATTACCAAAGGTTTTTTTTTTTATTTAAAAGTTTTTATTTTCAATTTCCATTGCTAATATATAGAAATGTAATTAATTTTTGTGTATTGATATTGTATTCTTTGAACTTGCAAACTTATTGATACCAGGAGCAGTTTTATCGATACCTGTAGTAGACTTAAGTTCACTACATAGGAAATTTACTATATAGAAAATCATGTTATCTGCAAATAGTAGTAGTTTTATTATTTCCTTTTCAATTGAATGCCTTTAGTTTCTTCTTTTGTCCTCAATGTGTTTTTTAGGACTCCTAGTACAGTATTGAGTAGGAGTGGTAAAAGTGGACAAACTTGCCTACTTCCTGATCTTAGAAGGAAAGCAAATTGTTTCACCATTTAATATAATGTTAACTGTTGGTTTTCTATAAATGCCCTATATCACCTTAAAGAAAGTTTCCTTTTAGTCTTTGTATGCTGAGTTTTTATCAGAATGGATACTGAATTTTATCTTTTCTTCCTGCACTAATTTATATATTACGTAGTTTTCCTGTCAAATCTATTAGTATGTAAATTGTATTGACTGATTTTTGCATACAGGACAAGCCTTGTACTCCTAGGCGATATTTGACCCATTTAATTCTCACAAAAATCTTGAATAAAAGCTTTAATTATGCATACTTAACAATGAAAAACTAAGGTTAAGTAACTTAATTAAGGACATTCAGCACAATAAACATCAAACTTATGAACTGAACTCAAGTCCATGGGATTCCCAAACTATATTCTTCTTACTATGTAACTCTGCTCTCACCCTGCAAAAAGATACATTATTGGTGGCCTCTAGGGCAACCACAAAGCCTCTTCCTTCCTGTACTCCACATCCAAGATGGAGAGGCTCTCAGAAGGTTCTAAGAAAACGGCATTCTTGTTCCAGGGTTCTAGAGAGAAAAATCCATGTTATGTTGACCAAAGAGATTATAAATTCCAGCATGCATAATCTTTCTCTGTCTTGCCTCTTTGCTATTTTTGTCTTCCATGTTTTGCAACTTGTGAAGTTGAAGCTGAAAACAGTATAGGGCTTATGCAGCTAACCTTTGGTCCATGTTATGTTGACTAAAGAGATTATAAATTCCAGCATGCATAATCTTTCTCGGTCTTGCCTCTTTGCTATTTTTGTCTTCCGTGTTTTGCAACTTGTGAAGTTGAAGCTGAAAACAGTATAGGGCTTATGCAGCTAACCTTTGGAAGACAGTTTATACAGTTTAGACTACTCCTTAGAGATGGATATGTTTTCATTTTCCTTCAAGATGTCCTTGTGTTTACCAAGGCTTTGAAGAAGTGTGACATTAAAATTCAAGATTATATATAGGCCTATAAGAAAGTGACCTAGAAAGCCACTAGATTTGCTGGTATTTTGTATCCTAAAGGAGAGTACAGTTGAGCAAAGCCAGTAATTTCACTTAGATTGTTGAGGCCAAGGCCCCAGTGAGAAAAAAACCAAAAACAAACAGAAAACACTGCAGTTTTTCCTGAGTGAAACTATGTCTACTCTGCGTATCTTTCTCATAAATCCATGTTAAGGTTTGAAAATAATTATCCTGAGTCACAACTAAATCTTTGTCTCAACACCACAAATACATACACACACTCAGGAATTCTATGCTAGCATTCTTCCTCCATTATTGGAATTTACCTACTGATCAGAAATATCAACCTTCAAATAATGTTCAAGGAACAACAAAAAACTGCCTTAAAATAAATACCATTTTATTTAGGGCAGAGGAGGAGAATAGAGTTTGGATACTCTTCTGGAGAATATGTTTGGGGTATCTAAAGCAAGACCTCCTGTTATGTAAAATAGAAGTTAATAAGACAATAATTGCCAACAAATAAAAAAAATCAATGTTGAGAATTTTAATCATTATAACAAAGCTGAACACAATAAAAAATTTGAGTAATGCATTTAATTCAGTCAAAGTCGAATGTCAAAAACCTCAAGGGAGTCCATCAATTCCTAATTTTCTTTTAAAAGCTGTCTGAATATAAATGCTCTAATCTTGTCACTATAGAATCATAATGTATTTAAAATTGACAGACTGCCATTATAAAAAAGAATGTTTTCAGAATCATTCATACTGTGCAAAGATTTAATACCCAGTTCAAAGACAGGGAAGAAGAGAACGTGTGCCTGGTTTTATTGCTCTTGTTTTTCAAGGAATCACTGGTCCTTCATGGGTTTTCTTGCAAAATGCCACATAAAAGAACAAAGAGATGCTTTGAAGATTTTCCCCCTATTCTTTAAAAAAAGAAGATGGACCATTGAATAAGAAGTGTTACTTATTGCATTGGGAAAGATAAAGCACAAAGAAATGCAAAGTCAAACAGATTCAAAAGAAACTATCCTACTAGTTATCTATTTTAGCAGAAACTTCAGCCACAATTCCTGATTCAGACATGTGTTTTCATTGATGTTACTTTTTTCTCTTTAACTTAACAGAAAGATTATAGGCCCTTTGCAGTCAAAGAGGCAGCAGAGGGTAAACAGATGGCACTGGAATCAGTACAGGTCAGGGTAGAGCATGAATATAGCATCTTCAGTCGGGCTTGACAAGGCCTTTCTGAATACATAAGTGAATGAATAGGTTTAGATCTTTAATTTTGGAAAGGTACACCATTTTCGGAAATTCCTAGAAGGTCTAGCTTATGGCATTTTTCCATATGCCAACTGGCACAGTGGCCGTAGGGCAGGTCTAGGAATATTGAGGAGATCCTGAAGAGATCATAAGTAGGCCTAGCAAAATAAAGTCCTTGAAGTGGCTCACACTCACTCCCAAACGTGCACACACACACATACACACACACACACACACACATCTACCTCAAATAACTTTTGGACAATTTGACTGTACCGTGGTACCAATGGCTACTACTTCATGGCCACAGGTATGATGGGATGGTGACAGGGGTGGGGAGGAGGTGGTTTCAGGATGTTAAAAGTCACTCCTCTAAATTATAAACAATATTTCCAAAATCAAAACAAATAAATTGGCAGGATCATAATGATCATGAACAATTCTGAGGAAAAGTACTTACTACATATTAGAAAATAACAATAAAAACGTCCCAAACCAGGAGATTGCTTTAGCACTATATATATATATGAATTAACTCTCAAAGTTCTAGGCAATTCCAATTCCAAGACTGTAATATTCTATGGTTTTCAGTGGTGAAATTCTGCTATGCTGTGTCTAAAATAAGTATCAAGTTCTTTACTTTGAAATTCACTCGTTTTTCCTTTTTGTCTCTATATCTAACCTCTGCTCAATTTCTCTATTTTTCTGCAGAATGCTGTTTTTATTTTTTATTGATTATGAATATTCATGAGATACTAAGCTCATGGTCACCCCTCGTGCCCAAGATGCAAAGGCCAGATTCATACTGGCAGCATACCCATTACCACAAATTGCATTTGTACCCTGTGTCCCCCACCCAATTATACCCATCCTCCCTCCCCCCCCCATTCCACTTTGTAGCCCAAAGCATGGAGGGATAAATACCTCATGTACTCATTCATAAGTGGGAGCTAAGAGAGAAAGAAGAAAGGAAAGAAAGACCACAGTGGTGTGTTGGACTTGCAGAGGGAGAGAACATACCTTGCTCAATTTCTTTAGGTCTGTCACTATGAAGCTGCCAATAAATGCAAGGAGGCTATAAACTCAGTTGGCATATTTTTATAGAATTGGGCAGAAACCATTGCATGTAAATTCTCTCTACTATACCAATTCTTTTTTTAAATAGAAATAATAAGAAATCTCAAAGATTAAAGTAGTGAAAGGATTACATAAATATAGCTTATGACGTTAGTTCTTTGGAGTTAGTTACAAAAGTAGGTAAAGTAAGGAGTTAGTTTTATATTAAAGTTATTTTAAACAAATCTTAAACTAGCTCTCTAGTATATTAAAACAGACTAACAATTATGATATTTAAACATATGGGTTAAAATAATAAGATTTCTCTACAAAAATAGAGTGTAATTATAATGAAATTTAAAAATTAGACAATTCAAAGAAAATGCACATAAGCTGTGTTCAGATAATAGTTTCCTTAAAAAGTGCATGGCATATTTCAATATTCTTATTTAGGAATTAAAAACACACTATACAGACAATCTAATTATTACCTCTAGTTTTTTTTTAAAAAAACATAAGTTATTTCTTCATGAAGCACCTATGAGAAAAGCATTCAGAGATGATAGGATGACAATTTGCAAATATGTGTAATTAAACTAGGCATAGTTCCTTTCATTTTCTCCTCCTGCTTTTATGATCACCATGGGCAACGCAGTGGGAAGTCAGGACTCAGCACTGATGGTAAATATAGTTCATGGCTGCCATGGGATTGTAGAATTAGATAAGAATATTCTTGACATTCCCATTCTAAGGCACACATGTAAAATGTGCCTTCAAATTTGTCACTGAAAGGGTCACTAAAACGTGACTCTTGTGAGTCTCTTTAAAAAGGACCTCTGGCTTCTGGAATAATGGTGGTCACCTAGAACATTCATTACCAGAAATACATGGAGGTTTTTCTGGCTCCATTCATGGTTTTAGTGATTGATTAATGGGGAACAAAATGGGAGCAAGTATTTAATTCAGAGTTAAGGGGAATGTGAGGCATATGGTTCTGAGTCACTACATTTTCCATAATTTAATATACCCAATAATGCATCCATAAACATACACACACAGTCTTTGTTTTTTTATCTGCCCTTAAAAGTAAAGTCCATTTCTTTTGAATTTTAATAGCACCTAATCTGCTTAATTAATAATGATAATTTTTATTTGCATTATAAATATTGTGAGCAAGCTATATCTCTACCATTGGATTTGGCTCCTTGAGGTCAGGGACCACAGATGCTTGCTCAATTCCTGCATGGCTTGCTCAGTTCTTTACATTCATGGAAACAAAGGGCAAGCCATTGCCCTTAAAATATACCTTCACACAGTAAAACAACTGTCATAGTATTACATCAATAGCAATATTGTTTCACTATACTACAGTTATAAGAGATTCTTTGGTTATATTATCTCTTAAAATGTTTATACACAGAAATATTGCTCAGGCCTCATTTTTATAAATTTGATGATTTATTATTTATTTCTCAAAAAAATCCTTTATTTGACTTTCCAATTTTTGTTCAGTCGAATATTATTGAAATGATGATTACATTCACTATGGGTTTCCTTTATGCTACACACTGTGCTAGACCATTTACATATGATACTTCTGATCACCTAATTGAATTGCTTGAATTCATATAAAATAGTTAAGTTGATATGATATTCAAAGCCAGACTGGTATTTCTCCACATCCCATGGAATTTTCTCAAAAGCTTTCTTATTTTTCTATAAACATTTCAAACTTTAAAATTACCATTTACTTTCTTTAAGGAATGATCGGTATATAACTTGAAAATACTCATTGTTGGACATCAGAATAAAAATTTACATATTCAATTATTAATTTGATGTCTACTACAGACTCCTGTCCGTCTAATTTTCAGAATCAACCATGTACATTATGATACATTGGGAGGTACCTGCTTCATTGGCCGTATCTTCAAACATTACAAGGAGAGAAGAATATATAGGGTTATAACATTTAGTCTTAGAATCTGTGGGGGAGAGAAGGCAAGTGAAACGGCCACCTTCAAATGCAAAGACAAGCATCCAAGCAGTCATACAACTAATTGTACCTTTAGTACAGATACATACATTAATAAATAATGAAGAACATGGGAAAGGTAAAAATTAGGGTTGGTTTCTTAGAATGAGCAAATAAGCAGAGATGATAAGAAGGAAGTGAGATGTGTATGAAAGTATTATACAGGTGCACACTGACAAACATGTTAGTATGTTAGAGATGGACCAGCTAGAGTTTATGAGCATGTTGCTGAGTGTTTTGACTTGAATCATTAATAGACAATACTTACTAGAATGCAGAATCTTATAGATATAATCAATTTCATAATCTGAAATAACTTTCTTTTCATAAAAAGTCTACTTCTATACTACTTAATATTTGTGCTATGATTGGCATGCCTCCAAAATAAATATTAGTTTAATTTCTGGTAGTTATTGGAAACAATGGAAATGACGAACACTTTTCATACTGGAAAAATTCTCAACTCTTTAGCTTATCTAATTAGTTGTAACACTTCTGTTACAATAAATGTCTCCTTATATAGAGTACAACTACAGAATTCATTTACACCAGCCTTCTCTCTTAAACTACAAGCTACTTACAATCAAGAGCTACAACTAACACATCTTTATACCTTCTCAATCATGGGATGCCATACTCTTCATATTTTGCAGAGTGAGCAAATGACTGAATGAAAGAATGCAATATTTCAATCATCAGCTACATCTGAGCTGGTTTCCTATGTGACATTTTACAAATGAATGTCTCTTTATCTATTGAACTTAGGAAAATTTTCTCTTTTTTTCTATTCTAGCACATTATTGCAATTTAAGCCAATAGATTTATCCTAGAACCAGGCAAACCCTCTGTCACAGATCTAGGAATCTGATAGGCCAGGACAGAAAGACGAAACTGCTTCTGACAGCCAGTGACATCCTGAGAGCTCCGGCTGCCCATCCTCCCAACAACAGAAATTTCGACTGATACTGCTCTAACATTAGACTCTGCAGTTCTGCTTAGATTATGCCATTTCCCTGCTTTAAAATTGTCCATGGCTCCACAAGGACAGCCTGTTTCACATTCAGATAGTTCTAGCTGTCGAGAACTTCTTTCAGTAGAGCAGAAATCTGCCATTCTGTGGTTCACATCATTGGTTCTTGTTCTGCCTCCAGAAAATTGAAAAATAAGTGCCGTCTTTCTTTCCATGCGACAGCTCTTCAAATATTTGCAGACAACTCTCATTTCCCCTTCAAATACTTTCTTCTCTAGACTAAAGATCTGTTCCTACAACTGTTATTTGGGATGTTGCCAAACCACATCATCTCCCTTCAATGCCTCTAAAAGTGATCGTTTGGAATTCAGTTCAGAATCTACCTGTGTTCAATTTCACTGTTCTAATATGCCCATTACACCAGCTTTTGAAATTACAAAGGAAGTTGATTACTTTCAGCCACTCAGGCCATATTTTCCAATACTACCCAATTAAAGTACATTCCTGCTTATGCTCTCATCACATACAGGCATGTATCTCAATCGAAACTAAATTCTTCTTCCTGTAATCTTTTGATTTTTGTCTCCTTAGCTGCTATATGGTAAGGCCTCAGAAGGCAGAAAATATAGCTTGTTCACAGATACATTGTGAGACTACCACAGAAGCCACCACAATGCCTGGCACATAGTAGGCTCTCAATAAATATACTCAAAAAATACTCAATGCATATCTATTAAGTGAATATTGAGGAATACCTGAATACCAAATGCTACCCTTTTCAGCCTTATTTACATTTATAAATGTCAAAAGCATTTTTTTTCTAAATAATTCTTCCCAGGAATTCATTAAAATATTGAATGTGGCAGGATTGAGAAAAAGAATTCTGGGTCAGGACTCCAGATGCTTAAAACCATGTCGAAAGTTACTATGGCATCTGTTGATCACTATCACTGTGATACACTTGTTTAATTAAGGAACCATATTAACAATCAGCCTTATGGCTGCCTTGTCTCTAAGGGTATTATATCAGCATCCCCATTACTATATCATTTTGCTGGAAGCAAAAGAAGAACATCACATCACTTAAATTGCCACCCTATTCATATACACAATTTAATATCCATGCCAAGTCACAGGAGTAAGGTGAATAGAAGGAAATAATTTGATATGTAAAAAATGCGTGGTTTCCCTTTCTTTTGTGGTAGTTTCTACCTTGATGAAAATGAGAGATGTCCACGTTATTTTATCATATATATCTCGGTACTTAGGTTCACACTTTATATAGCAATTTTAATGTACTGGTATAATTCATGTAATTGTTGTCAGATAATTAAAATATATAGGCAGATGTGAGGAGTCAAGGTCTAGTGTTATATATATATATGGGGGTGGAAAAGTAATTTTATGTACATTCCTTAAGGCTTCGTCAGCTGACTGTAGCTGAGTTCGTGTAAGTCTCACTATGTGTCAGCTATACTACACTATCATATCAGCTTTACCTAACTTGTCATTTATCCCTAGAGCTGACACTATATCTGGCACATAGTAAGAGTTCAACAAACATAGATGTACTGAAATTATTGTACTGGGATCATGTTTTTACACTGAAGTGTATAAGAACTTATACTTACTAGAGTGTAAGAAGTGCTTTGTTAGGGGTAATGCCTGAAGTCCCTGTAGCATCTAGGAGGGGCTTCTTCCCCAGGCTTGAGGTGAGGTTAGGGGGCAGAATATACCTTCTACAAGAAGTGATATACAAGCTGGCACTTGACGAATTAGCAGGAATTAGCCAAATAAAATGGGAGAGATGAACCTTTAAGAGAGAAGTAATATCATGTAGAAAAATCTAGAGGTATGAAAAAAGTTTGATATAACTAAAAAATTGAACAAAAAGCAAGGGGGAGGGGGACAGAGAACAGAGATGGAGCTGCAGAGGAAAGCAGGGACGAGCTCTTGAGTGGCCTGGAATGGTATATCAAGAAGTTTAGACTTTATCTTAAAGAGAGTAGAGAGTCACCGCAAGCTTTTAACCTACAGAGTGACAAAGCTTAATTTGTATTTAAGACTATTGCTCTGCTCTCAGTGTGGAGAACGGATGTGTGTAAGGATATGAGCAAAGTCAGGGCAACACGTAAACAAGCTGCTTCAGTTACCACTGGAGGACAGATGATGGCCTTAAACTGTCATTGTGTCTGTGGGACTGGAGAAAAGTAGACAGATTCAAGAGAAGTTTAGAAAGTCAGAATTCACAGGACATGAGGTGTGACTGAAAATAGTTATTTAATACTAACCATAAAAGAACATTCTGTCAGTATTAGAGTGTGTTCCAATGACATAGAAACAGAGAGATAGCACACGTTATTATTCCAAGAGGGGTAGCAGGAGTAGTAGGAAAAAAAAAGTCATTTGAGTTGGGTCTTGAAAAACGAGCATGATTTTCAAAAGGCAGAACTGATCACTCAAAATAACAGAACAAATGAACAAAGGCACGGAGCTAAATAAGTTCATTATGTTTTCAGGGAACTAACTGAAACACTCCATTGTAGAAATGCGATTTGGTTTTTCTTTTCGTTTTTTCTTTCTTTCTTTCTTTCTTTTTTTTCTGTGGCTGGCTGGGATGAGGATCCAAACCCTTGACTTTGGTGTTACAATCCCACGTTCTAACCAACTGAGCCAACCCGCCAGCTTATTTGTTTTTTCTGATCAATGAACAATGTTGGATTTTGGGCTCTGTGACATAGTGTTTTCTAACTATGATATATATATATATTTCAGTCTTCCATTTCTTAGCATTTAAGGAAATTAAATCAACTCAATTTCTATAAATCATAAACAATCACCATCATGGTAGATCACAAATTTGAAGGGAAAGAGTAAGCATATTTTGTGTGAATGGAACAACATAGGAAATTGGCATTATAGGTCATCATGTCAGACATATCAGTACCCGCCGCCCCCCCAATTCAGACACACAGATTGACATAGCTTTATTGACCTTTTGCACTGGGCTGGCTTAATGTTTTTACCTCTTACAAATATCACCACCTGAAAGTTAATGATATATCATATGTTCAGTCTTATTTTGCCTGTGTGAGAAGTAGGTCCATATGGACCCCAAATCTTTTAACAATGTCAAACCGAGTTTTCCAAGGACTTTGTGATTCAATAAGAAAAATTACATAAAAAGATAAATTGGAATTGCCAGTGAAAATGTTAAAAGTCAATGGTTGCTATTGTTTGAATGATGGTGCCCCCTCACAAATTCATGTTGAAACAATCCCTAATGCAACAGTATTAATGGGTGTGACGTTTGGGAGGTGATTAAGTCATGAGAGCTCTACCCTCGCAAATGGAATTAGCAGCTTTATAAAAGGGCTCTCTCTAGGTTAAAAGGAGCACTCTTCTACCCTGCCGTGTGAGGACAGAGCAAGAAAGCCCTCACCAGGCACACAACCAGCTAGTGCCTTGATCTCAGACTTCTCAGCCTACAAAACAATATATAATAAATTTCCATTGTTATTATAAATTACCCAGTCTGTGATATTCTTTTATAGCACCACAAATGGACTAAGATGATGGTCTTTCAACAAAGACTCTGATTGATGAAACATGGTAGCTAGGAGCATTCTCAGTTTATCTACCTTTAGCAATTGTGCCATTGGGGTTTAAAGAGCAAAAATGTCACTTCCAAATACAACACTTAGGAGAACTTATAGACAATCTACAAAATTTCAAAGTGAGGTCCATGGTCACCTGTATTATAATGCAGGTTCCTCAGCCCCTCTCCAGGACTACTATGACTCTCAGGGAGAATTCCAAAAATCTCAATTTTTAATCACACACTTGTGCTCTCTAAATTTGAAAACTGCTGATAGAATATAACCTGCACATTTAATAGATAAAAAAAACGATAATAAGAGAAGGTAAATGATTTTCTCAAGGTTGTACAGTGTTCAAGTGTACAAGTTCAAGTGTTAGTACTTGTCTCATACCTTTTGGATCACAATGATTTCCTCTTTATAATGAGGTATGCAGAACATTTATAGAAGGCAGCAATGCACTGTCTTCTAATGAGCTGGTCTATAATAATATGTTCAAACCTTGCTGTGAATACCATGAGATTCAATATCTTTTTTGTGGTTTTCAGTCATGTCCTATTACTGGGTTTTGCCAGGAAAAAGTAACAATGTCTAGAAAATAAGGAAATAAAGAAATAATTAAACAAACACACATTCATAATTTCTTCTTCAATAAAAGGACATATCTTATTTCTATTTTCCCTGATATAATGTTGAAGAAAATAATTCTATGAATGAAATTTGTGACAAGTTTAGAAAAGGTGTAAGCAATATTATGCATCCACATGTGACAGAAGAGAACTTGTTGATAGCAGATGATACCATAAAAAACAAATGACATTTTATCCATTGAAATTATTCTGTTTTAAACTTTATAGAATTATTCTTTCCCATTAAATAAAATGCATAGAGTGTGAGTGGAAGAAAAAAGTAAAATTGGATGTTTGCTACAAGGCAAGCACTGTATTAGATACTACCATAAAAAGGATTCTTTAGATAATACACACATGCATATAAATATATATGTAATTACTGATTGAAACTAGCCATTGGCTATCATCAAATTGACCAAGATTTAATACCATGATTTTAAAAGCTTAATTACATTGCAGATGTCATGAATTTTATGGTTATAAGTATCTCATGTTTTATGAAGGATTTTCT
Organism: Galeopterus variegatus; assembly: GCF_000696425.1. Classification (NCBI taxonomy): domain Eukaryota; kingdom Metazoa; phylum Chordata; class Mammalia; order Dermoptera; family Cynocephalidae; genus Galeopterus; species Galeopterus variegatus. The sequence continues at coordinate 247,332 of NW_007728788.1, read as the reverse complement.
GTAAAATCTCTGTTATATTTCTCCTTGTAGATTTTCATCACAGCATTAATAATGTTTATATTATTTTAACTATTGGTTTTCATAAATAACCCTCCCTTCAGCCACTTACTAAGCTGTGAATGTCTTAAGGAAAAATGGAAAAAAATATACAGATATTTATATGGAATAACAAAAGCCTGTGCATAGCCAAAGCAATCCTGAGCAAAAAAAAATATAGCTGGAGGCATAATGCTACCTGACTTTAAACTATATTACAAAGCTGTAATAGCAAAACAGCATGGTACTGGCATAAAAACAGACATACAGATCAATGGAATAGAATAGAGACTCCAGAAATCAACCCACACACCTACAGCCACCTGATCTTTGACAAAGGCAGCAAGTCTACACACTGGGGATAAGACTCCTCTTCAACAAATGGTGCTGGGAAAACTGGATATTCATATGTAGGAGAATGAAAGCAGACCTGTACCTCTCACCATATACCAAAATTAACTCAAAATGGATTAAGAATTAAATATACATCCTGAAACAATAAAACTCCTTAAAGAAAACATAGGCAAAAACAGAGTTTTAGTTGAATAATAATAGCAACTACTCCATATTGCTCCTGCCACTAGTTGCTGCCAGATTTTACTGAGCATCAACAACATTCTAGGAACTTTGCGTACATTAATTCTAATCTTTGTAATACCCTCACTCATTAAAGTCTTTTTCCCTCTTCAAATACAATCAAATATAGAGAAAGGTCTAGTTAGTAAAGGAAACAGTTATTTTGCAAACCAGACAGGGAGCAAATTCATCTTGGGAAGCAATAGTCTTCTAAAATGATTAGGCAATAGAACATTAAAATGGCCTTATAAGGCCCGGCCCGGTGGCGCACTGCTCCAGTGCGCCGCTTGGGAGTGCGGCAGCGCTCCCGCCGAGGGTTCGGATCCCACATACAGACCGGTTCCCGCTCACTGGCTGAGCGAGGTGCGGGCGCGACTCCAAGGGTTGCGATCCCGTTGCTGGTCCGGTACGGGCGCGACACTGAGGGTTGCGATCCATTGCCGGACACGAAAAAAAGACAAAAAGGAAAAAAAAAAAAAAGATAAAATGGCCTTATAAGATGTGTAAGCTCAGAATTCTTCTATAAATATAAAGTCTAATGAAATAGAAGCTCAAACTCATCACAATGTACCACCTGGATAAGGTCTGATGAAGACTGGCAGTTATCCAATATAATTTCTTGTTCTGATTTATTCATTCATCATCATTTCGTTCAAATATTTGTATTGCTGAGCACTTACTATGTGATAAGCACTGTTCTAGTCCTATTATTTCAAGAGAATGAGCAACACAGACACAATTCCTCCTTCCTGTGGTTTGCATACAAGTGAGAAAGACTGTTAGAAAAAAAAAAAAGCAGGGATGGGAACAGAGATTGATGAATGGTACAATTTTAGATGGGTAGATCACAAAAGTTCACTCTGAAGAGGTAAAGGATGAGCAAAAATCTGAAGAAAGCAGGGAGCAAAGCACGCAAACATCTGGGATATGAGCATCCCAGGCTTAAGGCAAATCAAGCACAATGGCCTTGAGTTAGAAAGTACTTGAAATGTTCAAGGAAGGGTAAAGAGACTTCTGTGGCTACAGAACAGTAAACAGAAGAGTGGCAGAAAATGAGGTAAAACACAAAGCCTGGATCTACATAATGCGGGAGCCTGTAGATCTTGATAAGGAGTTTTTTTTTTATTCTCCATGAGATAGTAAGTCATTAGAAGGTTAAAAGCAGTAACCTGGTCCAATGATTGTCTTTGAAGACTCACTCTGCTAGACTGGAGGAAGTACAGATTAAAACTGGAGAATAATTAAGGTGCTACAGAAATAGTCCAGGCAAGAGAAAACAGAGGCTGTACTAAGGTGGTTAGTGAAGGAGGAGCTGTAAATAAGGTCCTGTTCAAGCTGCATTTTGAAGTTAGAGCTGAAAAAAATGTGCCGATTAACTTTGTCACACTTCCTCTGTGACTTTGTATATATATATCTGAACTTAATTGAGCTTCAATTTCTATGTCTTTAGAGGTTTTGTCAAAGTGAAATAATGAATTATCTTAGTAAAATAATGAATCTAGACAATGATAACCCATGACTGCTATTATTGCAAAGTGAGACAGAGAACTAGGCATTATGTGCCACCTGATGGAAATATACAACACCATCTATGAGATACTCTAGATAAAAATTCGGATCTGCTCATGTTTTCAAAACAAATTTTCTGGTTACAGAAAATACTGGGTACTGAGAGACATTCAAACACCACCAAAGGAATACAATCAGCAAAATCTATAATGTGCATAAATATAAAAGACAAACATTTAAATTGTGAAAGAAACAACAACAAAAGAATGAGAGTGAGACAAACATTAAAAGAGATCTGAGAAACACATCAAGCAACTGCAATGTATGAGCTGGTGAAATGGTACATTAAACAATCCCGAAGGAGTCCTAATTTGGATTTACTGGTTATGTGAGAAAATAAATGTTCCTCACTGTTTAAACTGTTTTGAACTGGGTTTTTCTGTTACTGCCAAATCAGAATTTATTTTAGGAATGACAAAAGTTTGAAAGTAACAGACTCTAAAATGTGGAATTGTCTGAGTGAAATAGGTAGAGTAAGGGTCAGTATACTATGGCCTGCAGATCAAATTTGCTTGCCACCTACTTTTGTAAATAAAGTTTTATTGCAAAGCAGCCACAATCTGTTTGTTTACATATTATCTACAGTTCTTTCATGCTACAATGTCAGAATGAGTAGTTGCAACAGAGACCATATGGCTGTCAAAACCAAAAGTATTTACTACCTGGTCTTTCACAGAAAAATTGTGCCAGACTCCAAGGTGGAACACAGAACAGTGCTAACAATTTTTTTAGGCCTGGGAGATGACAACCTGTGTTTATGAACTTGTATATAGTTACTTAATTTTTACCTCGTCTTCATGTGCGTAATATTAGGGGAAATAATAATCAACATAAAGAAACAAAAGGCTTTGAAATGTTTATTGATTCTTGCTTTTTTCAGTAAAGTCTTATAAAAAAGAGAAATTTTAGATAAAAGTGGCTCATCAAAGAAAGCAGAGAGGAAACAAAATACAGCTTTTCTAAGGAAACTCTTTGTGGCATACACTAAAAATTGATGATTTGGAGTGTTACGTCACTGGAAATCTTAATTTTCTATTTCACACTAAAGTTGGTGGGAGACGAGCCAGAGAAGAAGGAAATTTATCAAGAAAATTGGCAAAATATAGAGGAGAGTGGTTAAGAGAAGTTTCACGTTTTATAAGACTATGAAATATCTGGCTGTGACTATTTGTGCATGGGATTGACAAAAAGCATAATGACTAGTAGCATACTAAATTAGAATACAAATATAATACCAAAGAATTCTAAAATCTCTTTCACGAATGTCTCCAATTGTTCAGTTCTTAAGGTTATCTTTAGGTTTCTGAATTTGAGATACCAGGAGGCGGGATACTAAAGATGTGCTTAATCTAGAAAGGGTGCTCTTGCAATTGCCCAGCTCGGGTAAGATCATGAAGGAGAATGACAAGGGAGACTCACAGAAGACAAAACCAGGACAATGGAGGACGACAAATGAAGGTAATTCTTTTAGAGAACAGAATCAGGGGCTGCCCGATGACTGGTTGATCTCTCAATTCACTCCACTTCCATGACCAAGAATCACACTATTTTTGTTCATGGGATATGCTACATGTCAATTCCCTGTGACTATCGTGCTTTTGATTTCCCAGCCTTTCTTTCGGGAATGGGCTTCTTTTTTTTTTTTTTTCAGATATCCTGTTCCTTCTATGCCATCAAAGGATTCATATCTAAAGGTGAAGAACTGAGGCAAAATAGCACGTCCAGGGTCCTAGGCAGAAGCCAAAGGCAGCCCCCTCCACCCAGAAGCAGGCAGGAGAGCACACCCATGGTCCTAGGCAAGAGCCAAGGGTACCTCCTTCCACTCAGAAATAGGCAAGAGAGAATGCCCAGGATCCTAGGCAGGAGCCGAGGGCAGCCCTCTCCACTCAGAAGCAGGCAAGAGAGCATGCCCAAAATATCACTTCTGTGCAGGTGGCTCAACACAGTCACCAACACAGCCATGACTGCTGCAAAAGTGGCTCGACATCACAGCAGTACCCAGAGCTACCCAACGATACATTTCTCAGAATGTATTCCCATTGTTAGGAGATGTATGTATGACTGTACTGAACTTTTGGATGAAAGCAGTTTGTAGAAACAACTTGTTATTTTCTCTCTTTGGGGTGTAAGGTGTGAAGGTCATTGAAATGTATGTTTAGGAATAGAAGTATGCATGTATATAGCAAATAGGCTATGGTAGATACTATGAATTACCTATTGAAAAATTTATTCCCCACTTCTCTTTACTAACAAAAACCTGAGTTTCTTTGTTTAATATATACATACATATATTTGCATGTATGTATATGTGTGTGCACGTTCAGCAATTTTTATTTCCCATCTGTGCATTGTTTGCCACTGTATCTTTAACATCTAGCACACTGCCTGACAGAAAGTAAACATATTAATAAAAGAAAAGGAAAATAGTAAAGACAAATTATGGGTTAAAGAGCATCTTGCTGAATGACAGATGCATTCTATTAATGTTTGAAACTATGCCAATATGTACACCTATGATCAAGGAACAGAGGTGATATGCAAAAGAAATGCGCTGAAATTTGTTGCAAGTGATTTTTATTTGAAAATGTTTTTAACATTGTTTTATATTATATTTTTAATAAAAAATAAATAAATAAAATTCAGGAATTGTCCAGGATGATCTCTTTCTTTTGTATGCTATGATTTTCTTCATGCCCTGTACACATAGGACCTGCCTTATGTCTGTGTTAGCTTACTTGACCAGTTGAGTGCTTCCTAGCATTAAGATTTGATTATGAAAATGCCCCAGCAATCCACTGTAAGCTCATAACCAGTAATAATCAGAAACCATTTTTCTGATGACCATGCATATTAAAGTTTTCTCACTTGGTTTTCGTTAATGCCTCAGATGCACAGAGGCAAAACAATCTCTGCTTTGCAAAATCACTACACATGTGTACATAGACCTTACCACACTGGTGTCACATCTTTACATAAGGAAGTTGATTCAGTCAACATGTGGTTATCAGAATTGAATGCATTTTTAAACCTTCCTAATTACTGTGTATTTTATCATGGTACTTAGTCTTTGAAAACAGCAGAATATGAACAATTTACGTCCAGAAGCCAATATATTATATCTCAGCTGATACTGCGAAGCAAAAATAAATAAATAAATAAAAATAAACCACAATAGAAAAAAAGGGAGGTGGGGGGACCTTATTTCCAGCTTTCCAGGGTGGTAAGGGTAGGATAAAATGTCAGGTTAAACCCATTAGAAATGATGTGGTTGGGGTCAGAGGCTGAGGGGACTTAGTGTGTTCACACATCAACAAAAGCAAAGAACTCCATTCAAAGATGAATGAGAAAGAAGGAACTAACTATGCTGAGAGATTAATATTGCTAAAAAATCTTCTAAGCACTTTATATCTACCTATTCAAATATCACAATCACCCTGAAAATTAAATACTTTGATCTTATTTGCAAAGGAAGAACCAATGCTCCCTGAGAAAATAACTTGCCCCAATTAAAACTGCTGGTACATGGTGTCATTGAGCCCCACCTGCATCTGTAGCCTGGCTCCCAGCCACTGCCAGCAGAAGAGTCAGGTGCTGAGTGGCTGTTGTACATCAAGAGAATTGAAGGAACTTGAAATGGAGCACAAAAGCAGGTCATTAGGGTCCTACAAGTCGTGCTGAGAAATTTGTATTTAATGGACTTCGTGCATTTGATGGGAAGTAATTGAAGCCTGGTAAGTGGAGGGCAGTGTTGTTTTAGAAAGGTTATTCTGACAAGGGCACACTATCACTAAAAGCCCCATCCTTGTCCATAGTCCTGTTTTGGAATCATAATGCCCCTGAGAAAGACGAATCAGAGTTTTAAGACTTTAGTGCAAAAGAGTGCATTGGGGATCTGACAGAAGGAAGACTGATGGGTGGAGAAAAGTAAAACAGGGTTACAAGACAGGGTTAGAAAAGTGAGGCTAGGCACAAATTTATATCCCCAGATTTGGAGCCAATTTGAGTTTCAGCAGGGAACGGAGTGTCTGTGGTAGACAGGAGTGAAATTCTGAGCTGGAGGAATGTATGAATACCCTAGATTCCCTCTCTATGACATCACTCTTACTGTTCCATCTGCCCAGAATAACCTGTCTCCCTTCACTACTCTATATCCTGTCCAAATTCTATTCATTTTTCTAGATTGAGTTCAAAAGTTATCACATTCATGAAACTGGTCTGGCCTGCTTGGTTCACTTCATTCTCTAAATGGTACTTTGGTTATTTGTGTTTGTCTCTCTCATCTTTCCTTCCCTGGGCTGCTGCATGGAACGTATCAGGGGGCACACATCCCATGATCATCCACATGAACAGCATCCCTGGAATTTTGCAGGTTACATCCATGAGAAAGCACTACCTCTACTAGGCAGTGAAAGCACTGATTATATTTCATTCATCTTTGTATTTTCCAAACTGCCTTACACAGTTACTTTCACTTAGTCCTAATAATAATTACCCATGCTACATTACACCGTCAGATCCTATTTGAAAATAAATTCAAAAATTATAAAATATCTCAGATACACAGAAGAAATACAGTACAATTCGGTGAACAACTCTGTAGTAAACCATCATACTTGGCAAAAATCAAAATTTTGTTAAAATTGCTTTGGGTCATGCTTTTTAAGTCATAAAACACTGCCCATACTTTTTACCCTCTTCCAGCCTCATTCCCTTCATTCCTTTCTGAAGGTAACACTATACTCATAGGGGTCTTTTGAAAATTTATAGAACCCATTCTCCTTGATTACATGCTAGCACAGAGTTCATTATTTCCTGCAAAAGCTCATCCTAGATTGTTTTAGAAATCACTTATGCTATTTGACTTCTCAAAAGGTTAGAGTGTGACCAGAACATTGACTAGAGCGTGAATCTGGGTACATTCTTCCTTAATGGATTCTAAATCCAAGCTGCCACTTGGCATTGTAACTGTAAATTTTTAGAGTGTTCTTCTCTTAAATATTTATTGAGCTTTGCAGATTTTAATCACACATTTCTTACATAATTCAGTATTGTTGTACAGAGCTTTTATTTCCAAGGGCTTTTTTCACCCATCCTTGTAATGATTGAGGAAAGTTGAACAGAACAGGTTTTCTTCACCATTTGGCGGCTGAAATCAATGGATCAAGAATGGAAGATAAAGGCTAAAGATTTCACAGTCCATGAGGGACTGAACAACAAAGTCTTCTAGAAACCGTGTCTTCATCTTTTCTCAAAAGTTATACAAAACACAGTGACATCCTTTCAAAGACATTTCCTTTCTGTATCAAAGAACTTCCACTCCATTTTTCTAAAACAATTGGCTTTCTCACAGTAACCTTGGGATTTTTTGCCATTTCAGTATTTTGATTTTTTTTAAATTCCAGATAATTTTTGTTTGTATAAGGGGGAAGCAGACTAAAAAAATGAAAATATGATATCAAACATAAATTTCTAATGCCTATGCCATGAGGCTAGACCTTATACATCTCAACTCTTATAACTGTATCTAGATACATAACAACATTTTTACCAGTGAGGAAACTGAGGTTAAGAGTAAACACCTGTCTTTTCTAAGGTCACAGATAACCAAGATTGGGATCCAGGTCTGTCTGAAAATTGCCCATTTCACTGTGTCTTTGGTCTTCAATATTTTTGTCTGGGTTAATTGATTGGCTTAAACAATGTGGATTTTGTCTAGTTATTGAACTGAGGACTGAAACTTTCTCAGTCCTTGTGATGAGCTTGAAGCAGCATAGTACAAGTTTCTTTACCTATAAATGATGACAATAGCTGCACCTAAATGTGCTATGAACTGCAAAGATGAGAAATTAAAGGTTCTGCACCAGGAGCCTTAGGCCCAGGAGATGGAGTAAAGCCAACCCACTAGAAAAACATACCAAAGCAGTGCAATAGGTATGGATTGTCCTAAGAATTAAATAAGATAATCCATTTTAACTGCTTAGTCAAGTGCAGGGTAGATAATAAAAGCACAATACACATATATAGTATATTATACTATTAATATTACTATGTAAATAAATTTGACTCCATACTATCCAGAGACCAGATAGTATAGTGAAAGGTAAACTAGTTATTTCCTTCACAGCCGTGAATTGACAACTACTCCAAGGCTGAGGATTCTACATCAGGTATAAGAGGACACCCATAGAAATGGGGTTTAGTTCCTGTACTTGGGAGCACACAGTCTAGGGGTGAAAAATGGACAGTTCCAAATTACATGAAGTATGACAAGTGCAACTGTAGACATAGCCATGGGCTAAGGGAACGCGAAGCTGGAGAAACAATGCTTGGAGGATTTGAGAAAGGCATCACTATAAAAAGGGCATGAGGATGGACCCATTGTGGGTATGTAGACAAATAAACAGATCCCCAACCCTTAGTTTTCTCATCTGTAAAGTAAGGGAAACAATATTATTTCCACTCAAGGTTGTAATAAGGATCATAGGACAAAATGGATGTGATCATAATTTGTAAACCTACAAGAGTAATATTTACAAAAGTGTTTGGCAGAGTCCCTGAATATAACTGATGCTTAAAGTATTTGTTAAGAGGTTAAGAGCAAAAAAATTTTTTTTTCTTCCATTTGAACTGGATAGCTCTCAAGTTATAATACCTGGATCATCATACTATTACTTTTTTCCTCCTGTTCTTGCAACTTATACTAAAGCCAGAATCTCACACTTATATGCCCACAGGGGAATTTACAGAATAAGAATGAAGTGGTCCAGATATAAAAGAAACAGCTAAAAACTCTTAATTTGTTCTTACTAATAAACACTTCACCTGAAAATCAGTCCCCCAATGCCCACAGAAACATCATTCTGTTTCACAGCATGGCAAAGGAGGACACAGATTAGTATTTCATTAATCTGGCCACCCAGAGGAGAAATGAAAACAGGTCTTAGTATGAATGTCCCTGAACCATTCTGTGGTACTACTGTAGAGCTCAGTTCAGTGGCATTTGATCTGTGATGATCATCACGTGTTGCTTGTCTTCTGCATGAACTTTGTCTAGAAATGCCCGTCTGAACACTAAATTCAAATGTTAGATTTACCTAAGCCCATGGATTTGACCTCAGAATTCCACAGGGATCAGGCCCCCAAATTTCATAATGGTTAGTTCCTACAATATGATGTTCTTAGGAGCCTGTGGAGAAATAAATATTTGGTGTATGTTGATTTTTTAACTACTAATTTTGAGATCAACAACTGTGAGGAAATTCTGAAAATATAATATAAAATGTAATATATAATAAAATGTCTGAAGAACGGGCTCTATGAGCATTACATAACAAAAAAATCAATTGTGAGTCTGGATATCTGGGTTCTAGTTGCTGTTACGATTCAAACAGTGTAACTCCCTTGAACCTCAGTTTCCCCATAAATATAGTAAGGTCAAAACCAGATAATCTCAAAAGTTCTCTGATTTTATGACTTTTCTAATTCACATCTTGTTAAGGTTTTTCAAGTCATCTCCTGTGAGTGCATCTAGAAATCAATGTAGAAAATATTTTAACATAAAGTAGAAAATACAATTAGAGTTTTACTTAGGTATTGAAAGTGATAGACTGTGCAAGTGGTTAGGGAAAATAAAAACAAGTGGCTTATGAAAGTTTCTGTACAATGAAATGGTGAAATCTGGGGCAGTTAAATGGATTATCAGTATCCTAAAAGTTAAATCAGCTTTCCTTGTCAAGTTGGTCAAACCATTCCATTATTTAGAGAGACCATTTAAATAAATGTTAAAATGCATTTACCAACTGGATATTGTTAGTGGATTAATTTGAAAGTAAATTCACTTTAATACCTCCAGTCCAGAAGGTATTATCTAAATATCAAAATAATCCCTTATATTTCCACCAAAACATTAAAAAAATGGCAGTGTGTACATTAACTATTTACTTATGTAAGATTTTGAAAATACCTTTTTTGTGCGAATAACAACTCACAGATTATTTTGCAACATCAACAGAAACAAATTTTATTCTGACATATTTGCTACCATATTAATGAAATTCAGTCTTACATTTGTGTTTAATATTGAATACCTTCTGATCACTAAAGTAACAAATATCAATCATTAGTATGTTTAAGGAAAGTTAATTTCAAAGTTAACATGTATCCACTGGGACTGTAAATAAAGATAGAATCTGGACAAGTTCAGGAGTCCCACTCTGTAGAGGATTCTTAAAGCAAATGTACTTCACAGGGCCTGGTTTTCCAAAGCCTTGCAGTTTCAGATATTGACCTTGTGGAGGACTGGAAACTTTCCTCAGGCTATAAAGTCTCTGGTATAAGATAAAGATTTGTGGCACAGCAAGGGTGCTGGCTCAAGGAAAGACTAGTTACTGATTAATATGTTAAAGATACTGGAAAAATGCTGGAGGAAGAAGGGATGTTTGCTAAGATCAAGCTTTTGTTGGTGGATCACTTAATTATCTATTGGAATGTCATCTGACTTGTTTCACTGAAAGTTACCAGCCTATATTGTTAAACTAGAACCTCACCTATGTTCTCTTCCTGTAACTTCCTGGTCTGAAAAAGAAATGCAGGAAGAGAACCCCAATTCGGGGTTAATTTCCCAAGGAAGGGATGCCTCTTGCTTGAAGGTTCTGGGGAAGTTAACCACTTTGGGGCTTCTCAATGCTCAGAAGAGATGGGCTTTGAGTAATCCTTTGTGGCTCCCACACCCAGGGGAAGTGGGGTGACAAATCCATGGGGGGCAAAGCAACACCACTCTACTGTGATGTTAGGGCATAAGGCTCCTCATTGTATTACACTAGAGAAAACTTTCTCATCAATGACTTCACTCCTTTCTTCTCCCTACAGATATTAATTTTTTTCTTTTCTTTCACTCCCTCTTCCTCTTCCTTCCCAATAGAGGCTATGCTGCAGTGCTACTGGGGTTTTGCTTCTTTGAGAAGGAAATGCCAAAGAAAGGATTCAACCTGCATTCCCTAAGTGCTACAAGGTACACAGGACCATGCTTGGTATTCTGGTGGACACTCCGGGGAGGATTAAGATGAGGATTGTATAGGGTCTAGGAGTAAAAGGCAAAGCCTCACAAAGCTATAAAATGAGGGAGACTGTGATCAGTGCCAGACAGAGGTAAAATCAGTAGGGCTGGAAGAATTTCAAAAGGACACACGTACTCAGTTGCCCTTGTTACCCATAGAGTTTTAGAATTAGAAGGTGCTTTCAAAAATTAAGTCCAGCCCTTGCTGTTGGGCCTTTCTACATATTAACAGCATAGTGAGAATCCCTGCCTATTATGATTATGAGATAGATATGGACACTGGATTTAGCTATGGAGTTATGGATACTGGATTTAGTTTGCAGTTGTAGAATTTACAAAGCATTTTCACATGCTTTTATAGAGCACAATAATCCATTTGGCTGAGTATCATTATTCCTACTTTAAGGATGAGGGAGTCATTATACAAGGTTATACAGCTAGTGAGTAACAGAGCTAGGGCTTGAGCCCAAGCCAAAATAATGAAATCATCTCAAAGTTTAAAGAGTGATTACAAATCACATAATCTTCTCAATTAATTCAGTCTCTCTCTCCCACATAATGCCAATTCCTACATAATTCAAGATAAAAGTTGTTTTGCAGCAGAGCTTAGGGTTACTTTCTTTTCTCATTATCAGCACATATACAATCTTACTGTAATTACCTCCTAAATGTGTCTCTCACCTCTCTATGTCTATTCATTCTCATCTATAATTCATCCTGTACACAACTAGGAAATTAATAAAGTTCTTTGAAAATATTATAATAATGCCTCATTCCTATTAAAAATATTTAGTGGTTCCCTAAATTCTAAGAACATGTACAAATCATGTTATTTAAAGGCCTTCCACTATTTATAATACAGGTTATAAGAAAAGGTATAATCATGTATTCTTTTCTGTAATATGTACTGTCACCTAGAAAAAACTGATCATCAAATATATTGCAAACGTAACAGAATATTTTGGTGTAAAAATTTTTGTTGTCAATTTTAGCTAAAGCCATACATGAGTCCAAAGAAAGGTGAAAATCCACCACCCAGGACATAGACAAAAGAGGATGCAGAAAATAGGTGTCGTGACTCTTAGTCTTCACAATCCCAATGAAGTTACAGAAGCATTCAAGAAATTAGGGGGAAAAAATGGAGAGTTTTTGGCATGCGTGCATCTATCTTTGCTCAAAGAAAGAAGGCTGGAAGATGAACCCTATACTAATTCATGTCAGAAGAGAGGGTTCATAAAGAAATTACATGGAGAGCTATGTTTTCTGATATTTGGGGACACAGCAGAAAGGTGTCTGATTTATGTCTGGGACACCAAAATGGTCAATGACTGATTGGCTAAGAGCTTTAACAGTGGAGTAAAACAGGTATTTGTGTATTAAGGTCAGCCCATGAGCCCAGATTTTTCAGTGCAAACAACGTGTGAGCATTTCCACTAGATTAGATGTTGGCCATACATAAAAGAACTATCATGAGTGTCTTAAATTTTGCCTGTGAGGTACTTCCTAAAAATTAATGATACTTAAACATAGAGAGGGTCTTTTCGGGGAAGAACCATAAAGAACCAGGAGCCAAAGGAAAAGTCTAAGTAGCCAACAAAAGCTTACCATCTTCTGCAAATAAAAGATGACCAGGGATGGCATCAGAGTGGGTTTCCTTAAAAAAGCAATGAAAACACTTCCCACGGAGGAAGGGTTGGCACTGAACCATTGCCAAGGCTAGAAAATGTGATGCCCTCACACAAGAGTAATGGTGAAGTGAAGAATGTCCCACCTCTTCCCTTGACTCTGACCTTACAGGATCAGAAATCAACGTTGGCAAAGTTATTAAGAAGAAGGAAAAGCACAAGCCTAAGAAAGATAGAACCTTCCTCTCTCAGGCGGCTACAGCAGTATTAGAGAGATTTAGTATTTTTTATTACCCTTGGGTAGGCATACTAGTTCTTGGCCAACAAACCTGAAGGGAGCCATAAAAGGTCATGGAACTTGCCCTAAATTTTATCTAAGGACAAGAGAAGAACCAGCCACTAGGAACAAATTTATTGACAGCACAGAAAAAAATAATTTTGCCTTTATAATACCCACTGCAAGTTTTGCTTGTTCAGTAACTATGTAACAGTTCATTATATATTTAATGTACTATAATTTACTCAGCCAGCCTTGATATACATTTATTTCCATTTTTCCTATTAGCCAATGAAGCTGTATCCGTGTGCTTACACTATAAAGTCCATATTTCATTGATTATTATAAACTATATTAATCTCTCAGATAAACTGGGATGTTACTCTGATGTTCTGGTGTTCTATGCATATAAGATTTCTCAATAAATGCTAATTTCCTTAATTTATCAAATACATTGAAGGGTGTTAATATTATTAAAAATAATGTGGTGATGAGGAGATTATTTAGCCATATCAAAGTTAGGGGGAGGTGGGGTGAGGGAGGGGAGAAGAAGGGTACAGGTACTTGGCCCAATCAAACAGAAGAAATTAACATCTAAGAGCAAACCGGGAACCATCTTGCCTTCCAAAATGGGGGAGGGAAGAAATCTTCTTTTGAATTACCTGAGCTTAACATCCATCCAATATAAAAGAAATATCATAGGCATAATCTGATTGCATGGATCTGCAAAGCTTCACTAAAAGGAGCTTGAAAGAAACTCCTGATAATACTCCCAGAGCTTGGCACACTATTCTCTGCCTATGGAGAAATAAACAAAATCACTTCCTATATATTCTAATAGCTTAAAGACACTTAAAAGACAAAATCATCCTAACCCAGGAAACAGTGAATGGTTTATGGATGATTTATTGCCTTATTTTTTTCCTTCTTATCTTCTCCCAAGTGTAACCTACCACTACACAGATACTGAACTTCCTAACATCAGCTCTGTACATGCTTCTCAAGGTAGGCTGCAGAGGTGAACAATGCCTTTTAATTACATTACTTCAATAATACATCAAGTTTATTATAAACCTCTTTTAAATTTTAGAAATTCAGAGTGTGTACAAAATTAGAATTTCAATATTCCTCATAGTCTTTTATTCAAGAAGAAAATAATACCTTTTCAAAGTCTGCACAATGAAAAGATAGAGCACTATAAAATGTAACTGGAGATATTCAACTTTCAGACAAAATTAGCAAACATGTGGTACTTCATAAATATTCATGATTGTTCATTTTCATAGGAATCAGAAAATTATTTTCAAATGTTAAAGTTCATAAAGTCTCTAAAGATGGTTTTTATACCTATCCACTTGCAAAGAGGTATTTATTCGAAAATGAGGAGGTCACACTGGCTAAGGTTGGAGAAATACAATAAATAAGACATGTATTGTGCCAGGCCTTGGAATTATTTATTCATTCATTTATTCATTGATTCATTCAGATAGTTACTTAGTATATATTTGTTCAACTTTGAACTTCATAAAATCCTTATAAGATAATATCTTATTAATATTATTAGTAAATATTAGTATATATTAATAATATATACTATTAATATCTACATTATATCAATGAAGAATTGAGGCACTGAGAAGTTAAGTCAGCCCAAGATCACAGAGTCAGCAGTGGAACTGAGATTTGAACCCAGACAATCTCAGTACATCTTAGTAAGTTCCTTGCAATGTTGTTTTGTTTCTATTTTTTTTTCTAATAAAGAGAGAATATATCTCTCTGACATTGGTTTTATCTTGTTACTATGGAGATGGAAGGTAAATAAAATATGTGAATATATAAATTAATTTGATATATCAAACAAAATTATCCTAAGGATTCATTGCCTAGGAAGAATTTTTGTGGGCCTTACCTTTAAGCACTTAATTTTGCATTATAAAGACAAGAACACCTTTGGTTTGCCTTGATTATATTTGGCTTTTCTTAAGTATAAAATGTTCCCCCATATTTCTACCAAGTGCTAACATGATACAGAATCTTGGTACTCATTTGTAAGGCTTACATGGCAGAATCCTACTAGAAAAATCTAAGAAAAAGACTATTTAGAAACATGTATGTATACAAGGGTATCTGTGTGTGTGTGTGTGTGTGTACACAGTTAAACATTTATGTATTTATTTATATATGCTTAAATCCCCCCTTGTATACACACTGGCATTCTCACAATGAGGGCCATGGAGCCATCGACAAGCCTTCAAATGGCTTCTATGACCAGTCAATATCAAAAATCAGTCATAATGAGACCACTTACAAGGTTTCATTTTAAACAATTCATTTACCTCCCTCTACCTCAGTTTCCATATCTGCAAAATGAGAAAACAATTATCTGCTAATCATACATATATTAAGAAGGCTTAAATGAGATAACCCATAAAATGTACTTAGAACATTGCTTGTAATATTTAAATGCTTAGTACATTTTAGCTACTATTAGATATTTAAAGGCTATTGTAAAGAGAAGAAATTTTAAACAGACTTTCATTAATTCATTTATTGTTCATTTGACAAACAACTATTTTATGTGAACCTCTGTAGTAAAGCCAAGACAGTAAGCATAAATAAACTTATTGTTATCCATAAGGGGCTTACAATCACTTTAGGAAGAATAAAAAATATTAAATATTCCTTGTTCTACATAATGAAAGACTAGACATTTAAAGGGTTCTTCTGCTAAAGTACTGCTAGATTCTGGTTAAAACCTATTTTAATGTATTTTGGGGTTTGTAAGAAATCATGAAAATTTCTAAATGCCAACAAAAATATTTATAGCATAATAAAACAATTTAAACAAAACAAAACAAACAAACATGATCTAAAACCAGAACAGAGATGGTGAGTGGTGAGCACATGAAAGCCTATGTTACCCAGGAGGCTAGACCTTTGGCACTCTCCAAAGTAAGGAGCTGGAACTACAATTTCCACATTAAGCTTGACAGTTAAAGTGAGGGAAAAATGGCCCCAGGCACATTGAACTCTGGCTCTCAACAAAAGAAACTGCAAATTCTCTCTTGAAAAAGCATCCCAGATTTAAGCTCTCTACATTCCCACAGATTAAGATCTACCAGATTTACAAGTGTACAAGAAAGATCACCCAAAGATACAAACAAAGAAACTTCTAGCAATGAGATTCAGGGGTGGAGGGGAAAGCCATAGGTTTAGATCCTCAAGGATTCCAGATAATGGAATAATAACGTACAGAAGATAAAGTAACTAAGAATAAAATATTTTTAAAAAAATTAAATACAGAATCAAAAAGATAAACAAGCAATAAACATTCACAAAAACTCTGATTTGAGAAATCCAAAAAGTAACTTTAGAAATAAAAATATAATCATAAAAATATAAAACTTAATAGTGTCATAAAGTAGATTAGATATAGCCAAAGAGCTAATGGGGACACTGGATTTAAACAAATTACATAGAATGCAGGACAGAGAGGAAAAAAGATATAATAAAGGAGAAAACCGTTGAGAGACATGGAAAATGTATTTAGCTGTTTGTCTTACTGGCAACCTTCCATCTGGAATAGTCATTGCCAACCTCTCAAGTGAACCAGTTTTAAATTTCAACCTCTCAAGTCATTGTCAGTTTTAAAGATTATAGTTCCTCACATTCTGTAGGATGAACCTCAACCTGAATTCATCTGATGTTTCTCATAAAAGATTCAGATCATGCTTTCCTGTCAGGAATACCACAGAAATATGTTGCATTCTTCTCAGTGCATTGAATTAGTGGGCTCAGGACATCAACCCATTGCAACGCGATGATGCCAACCTACACCACCCAGTCATGTTGGTGTCTGCCAGTTCTTCACATCTTTTCATTTGTAAATGACTAATATTTTTTAGAGAAATAATGTGAATTATGAAAAATTCTATTCCTCATCAAACTATCTCCCAACAGCCTTAGCCTCTATTGAAACTTCTGCCTGGATTAACCAGCACTGTGACAGTTGCCAAAAGGTGATTTTCCATCTCCATCATCTCTTCTATATTTGTAAGTTGGCTCTGTAATGTAAGTATGATTCTGCCTTTCCCGCATTTATTTATATATATATTTATACATATGTGTATAAATATGGAGTCATAAATTCCTATTTTAATCAATGGGTTGTATTCCATTATCACTATTTATTTGAATGCTAAAATCACCCCAGATTTGGCCTGTGTCCATTTTATATGCCATCACACTCTCTGAACAGATTCTTACTTTCTAGGACAACAAGTTGTTCCAGGCTCTCATTATGTATTTTCCCTATCCACTTAATCATTTCTAAAATTATTCTAATAATTTCTAAATTAAAAATAATTTGATTTTTAAATAATTTCTATATTGGACAATGATATTTAGAACTAGTATCTGGGCACTTGGTGTATTTGTCTCCACTGAGTCCTCTTGCTTCTAGATTCTCTCAGCAAGAGTGAGAAAATTACACACAATCACACACAATTACACATACATATGTATATACATGTGAGTATATACACACACAAACATACCTTCACACACATCTGTAACCACATGTGTGTGTGTGTAACCTTGACATCATATTTATACTGATGTTTCCAATTACCCTCTATAGTAGGCAGAATAATACTCCCCTTCTCAAAGATGTCCACATCCTAATTTCTAAAATCTGTGATTAATTTAAGGCTCTTGAGACAGGAAAAGGAAGCTGGCTTATCCAGGTGGGCCCAAAGTAATCACAGGAGTTCCAATAAGAGGGCGAGGGAAGAGTCAGAGTCAGATAAGGAGATGTGATGTTGAAAGAGATTTGAAGATGATACACTGCTGGCTTTGTGGGAGGAATGGGCCATGAGCCAAAGAATGCAGAAAGCCTTCAGAAACTGGAAAAGGCAAGAAAACAGATTCTCCCCTAGAGCCTCCAGAAGCAATCAGCACTACTGATATCTTGACTTTCAGGCCAATGGGTCTAATTTTAGATTTCTGACCTTGAGAACTGTAAGAGAATAAATTTGTATGTTTTAAGTATCTAAATTTGTAGTAATTTGTTGCAGCAGCAACATAAAGCTAATATACCTACCAAAGGACCTCAGGGTTATTTCTAGTTAGTTCCCCCTCTCTGTTTGTAAACACTTTTTCCAACAGTGAGATTAGAAATTGTATCTATGATTTCTGAGCCATTCCGAGGGCTCCCAACACCCTCATTGTATCTAATTATTTGTTCTATTTAATTTTTTATCATCTTAGTCATTTATTATGAGTCCTACCATAAATTTTCTTTTCATATAATGTCCAAGTATAACATATTACATAGCTTTAACTTAAAAATACTAATGCTATGTGAGAAAAGTTTTGAAGGGTAAATAGGGTTAAGATGGCAAAAAAAAAAAAAAAAGATACTTCAAATGCATTAAATAACTTGAGAAAAGGTGTACATTCAGGACTAAGCTTACAAGCAGGAGGGGGATTTGGGAGTCCAGAGAGGAAGAATCTGATCAGACAAGATAGAATTCTTAGAGTATAAAGTCAGGCAAGGTGGAATTGCCAGAGTAGATGTTCACAGAAGGATTAAGATATCAAATCAAAGAGAGATGTTCAGAGAATTAGACCCATCGTGTTTAACTACATGTTTGGTACAGTTGGGAAAGAAACTCTAAAAGCTAATAAATTTAGGAAGGATAGAGTGTAGGGAATAAGAATATAAGCAGAAAGGTCAGTTAGGAAGCTAGTGCATTAATCTAGGTGAGAAAGGTGGTGGCTTGGCCTGGTGTTGTAGTCGGAACAATAAAGAAAACTAGAAAGATCTGGCATATGTTGGGAGCAGAACTGAAAGGACTATGGGATGAATTAGTTTCAGAAGTACGTGGGTAAAAGAAGAAATCAAGGAAAACAGAAATATGCCTTGAGCATTTAGGTGCATTAGAGGGTTCTATTTACTTTAAAAGGTTTTTGTTTACCCTTATTTAAGCCCTACCCTCTGTAGTCTATTCAGAGATTCTTTTTTTTTTTTTCCTTTTTGTCTTTTTTTGTGTCCGGCAACGGATCGCAACCCTTAGTGTCATGCCCGTACCGGACCGGGACCGGCAACGGGATCGTAACCCTCGGTGTCACGCCCGCACCTCGCTCAGCCAGTGAGCGGGAACCGGTCTGTATGTGGGATCCGAACCCTCGGCAGGAGCGTCACCGTGCTCCCAAGCGGCGCACTGTAGCAGTGCGCCACCGGGCTGGCCCCTATCAAGAGATTCTTAGTACCTACAATTTCTGTGCCATTCTGAGGGCTGATAGGCATGATTCTTGTTGGCTTCTCCATGCACTCTCAGATTTCATCTATCTCATGTCTACAGTTAACTGCTATTTGTCTACCTGTTTTTTTCAGATTCCAAAATTGTGGGGGCACCTATTGCCAATTCCTATTATATGTAAAGCACCCAGAGCAATGGCTGGTCCAAAATATGTGCTATATGAGTGTTAGGTATTGTTATTATTGTTCTGTTACATTTTATTACTTGTAATCCTTTACTGTCATTTCCTTGCCTGTTTTGATGGGATTAAAAATAATCAAACATTAGATAATCTACATATTTAATTAGATGTCTGGATGTCATAGTTTTTTCCCTCCTAGTTCAGGCTGAATCCTGGCACTTGCTTGAGGTTCATGTTCTTTTCTCAATGCAGTTCTTCTGTTAAGGCAACCTGAGATCATTGTGAAAACGTATTTTCTGACATGTTAGTAAGAATTTAAGTCTGAACTCACTTAGGATGGGATGACCCATTACATAAATTGCAGTCATCTACTAAAACAGTCATACACTATCTTAATTTGAGTTTAATTATGAGGAGCATTCTAATGTGATTGTGGAACCATAGCATCAAAAATGGAAATAAGTCAAGATCCTCACAATTAATCTCACAGTTAAACTAACAGAAAACATAGTTTAAATGACATACTCTTTGGTTGACATTTCTTGAAGTGTGTATTGTGGAATACTTTTACAGAATGTTACTAAATATTGGTGAAAACAAGCTTAATTGCTTAAAAAAATATTTGGCCAAATCTTATAAAATTAATTTGAGTGTTTAATGTGCCAATTTTTACTATTAATGTCCATCTCAGAGGTGATTAGGGGATGGTAAACATTATTAAGAAACAAATTCCTACCTCATTTTATCATTAATTGTCTTTATTTTCTTTGAATATTTAACAGAATTCCTAAGACCACACTTTGGAACACGTAGATATAGACTTAACTTCATCTAATAGTGCTACAATATAACTGTGAGTGATTGCCTCTTTTCTCTTCATGACAGAAGATCACAATGATAACGCTATTTACAAATATCTCAAGTCAAGTGTATGTTCACTCTCAGTCAGAGACATAACAGATTAATATGAATGCAATTTCCCTACAAGTAGTCATTGCCGTAGGAAAACTATTATGACTCAAAAATAGTTTTGCTCAAGGGATGCAATTTTTTGACTTCTCTTCAATTAATGCCAGTGTTTTCACAAGAAAAGAGGGCACTCTCCCAACTTGAGTAACATGTACTTCTAATTATATACGCAGTGCAATTTTTGCATAACCTTGGAGCATCCTCAAGAAGGCAGAAACTAAGAGTCTACAAGGATAGGATCATAACTGTTGTAAGCTCTCTACCAGATAGAAGTGGGCTTTGAGAGGATATTTACGTAATTTCTGAGACATGATGACTAACTCCACACGAGAGGAGCATTTGGAGACAACAGTCTGCTTCTGTGTTACTTCTTAGGTACTCAGCTTTAATAAATAAGACTTATTTGTATTATTAAATTTTCTTAAGGCATAAGTTCTACAATTATTTTTATCTGAGGTATTATTTGAGTGGGCAAATGAGGGAAGAGGGATAAGAGCAGATGAGCCAAGTGTAATATGTTAGAGGATGTTCTTCCAAATTACATTCTAATCTCCAAAGCCTCCAGCAAACTGACAAGTGAGAATGTCAGGTTGCCCACCAATTATGAAGCTAACATTGCTTTGAAAACGATAAGGTTGTGTAGTCATTGAAGCCTATTGAAGGTAGTGATAACTGAACTAAGGCCTGAATGATGAGAGGAAGTCAACTATGCTAGCTCTGGGAGAACATTCTAGAAAAAGGGAACAGCAAGTGCTACAGTGTGAAAACAAGACAAAACACTGTTACTCTCGTGTGATGGCTTATTCCATAATCAAATGCTAAAAAGTTCCTTATAATTAAACTCAAGACAGACTAGTGAATTGACTATTTTAGGATATGACAGCAATTTAAATAATAGGTTACCCCAACCTAAGTGAGTTTAGACTATTAAGGTCTGATGTCTAACATGTTAGGCTTTAGTTTTTACAATAATCTCAGGTGGGCTTTAGAGTATAACTTTACTGAAAAGAGAAAATGTTCCTGAATCAAGAGCCAGGATTCAGGCTAAACTAGAAGAAACAAAAAATACAAAATTTAGACTTCTGATTAAATATGTGCTTCTTTGGTCTTAATGTTTGTGTTTGCCCCCAAATTCATATGTTGAAACCAAACCCCAAGGTGGTGGTATTAATAGGTGGGGCCATTGGGAGGTGATTCAGTCATGAAGGTTTTGCCCTCATAAATGGAATTAGTGCCCACATAAAAGAGGTACAAGGAGCCTATTTGCTCTTTCCACCATGTGAGTACATATAGAAGGTGCCAGCCATGAAGGAAGGGTCATCGCCAGACACCTAATCTTGATCTTGGGCTTCCCAGGCTCCATCACTCTGAGCAACAAATTTCTGTTGTTTATAAATTCCTAACTAAAAGGTATTTTGCTGTAGCAGCCCAAATGAACTAAGACATGTGCATTGACTCATATTTTCTTATTTCTAATCCCATTAAAACTGGCAAAGACGTGACAGGAAAAGGATTAAAAAAAGATAACCCACAAAGACTAATAATAAAATATAACAAAATAATAATAACAACTAACACTTGCATAGCATATTCTTTGTGCCAGGCATTATTCTAAATGCTTTACCAAGAACAATTGGCAATAGTTCTCAAAATTTTGGAATCTGCAAAAAAGCAGATAAGCAATCTGTAACTGACTTCAGAAATGAAATAGGTGAAAAGCTGAAAATGAGAGAGCTGAAAATCTTGCTTGAGAAGCCAACAAGAATAATACCCATCATCCCAAAGAGCCCAGAACAACTCAGAAATTGTAGAAACCGAGAACCTCTCAATGGGCTGCATGGAGGGGGCTTAAATAGGATTAATTGAAAAACTTTCAAAGTAATGGGAACTGTCTAATGCATCCAAATGCTCAAGGCACACTTTCCAGTTTTCTTTGGTTTCTTCTTTGCCCTCACTCCTAAAACCAATTCATCACCTAGCCCTTTCAACTGTACTCTAAAAATTGTCAAATCTTTCCAATTTTCACCATTCTTTCTATTCCAACATTACACCAAACCACAAGCATCTCTTACCTAGATCACTGCAATGCCTCCTAACTGGCCTTCCTTCTTGTGTTGTTACTATCCTAAACACCATCCTCCACAGAGCAAGCTGAGTGACTTACAAATGGAAATGAGATCATATCCTTCCTTAGATTGTTTAAAACAGTCTAATGGTTTCTTTCAAACTCAGAAAAATCCAAACTTTAATACCGGGTTTATAAGTCTCCACCTGCATCTACCTGATCTGCCTGAATTTTTGATCTTTTCTCTTTCCACTGTCAATCAGGGCCACCTTCTCCTCATGCTGAAATCTTGCTAGTTTCATCCTGCCTTAAGGTCTTCGTAGTAGCTCTTTCCCCATATCTTTCCAGGGATAGCTCCTAATTGTCTGTTATTTGTTTATCTGTTGACATGTTACTTGCTCAGAGAAGCGTTGTCTATCAACATTCAGCAAGATCCTAGTTGCTCTCTTTCATTACACTGTTTTCATCCTCTGCATTGTTTATCATCATTTCTCAGGGTTTGGGGGTGAAGTGGGGTTGTTTTTTACAAAGTATATCAAACGGGACTTTTTAATTTTGTCTCAGAGTTTCAGCAGATGTCCCAAAGGTTTAGAATAACACACAAGTTGCCAAGTTCCTTACATCAATACCGCATCCTAACGATAGAGAATGGGGAGGCTTGTCTCTGTCCGGAGGTGCTTGTGATTTGACATGCCTGTGTCCTTTTGGATACAGTTAACAGACCCATTTGGTTCTCATCCTAAACTATGTACTTCAAGCTACTAGTCTTTATTAGTGAAGTAGGTGGATTATTTTTGCCTCAATCTGCCACTCTTTTAATATATCTATTGATTTTTTCCCCACAACTCAAGCCCCTAAGAAATGATAACAATATATTTTTGATACATCTGACTTTATTTCTGTTACCACATTTACTATTTCATGTTTTCTCATTTTATTTCTGTATTTTTATGTTTCCTCATTTATTTGTTAATTTTTTAAGTGTGTGTCCTACATCCACGGCTGTAGAAATTACCTATTCTAGTATTTTAGTGGTAGCTGGTGAATTTTCATATATATATATGAAATGTATACCTCATTGGAGTCTAAAGTTAATAGACTTATAAAGTTAATAAACCTATAACTTTATCCACTTCCTGAACACCATAAGTCCCCTAAGACATAAATTCTAATCATGTATTATGATATTATAGACACATTTATATACTATCCCAAGATATTATGCATCATTACTGTTTGTTTACATTTACTCACATGTTTCACTTTCTTTATTTCACACTGTATCTTTCATCTCAAGTATTCAGTCTGGGTATTTTTCTTCTGATGGACTTATATCATTTAGAATGCCCTTTATTTAGTATTTCTTGGTACTCAAAAGAAACTCAGTTTTTGATTTTCTATGAATGTCTGCACTTCACTTTTGTTCTTGAAAGATGGGTTTTGCACAGAGTATAAAATTCTCCATTGACAGTGATTTCTTCTGTACAATCTGAAGATATTGTACCACTGTCTGATGGCTTCCATTGTCACTCTTAAGTCAGCTCTCTGTCTAATTACTGTTTGTTTGCAGGAAATCATTTCTCTTTCAGATGCTTTTCAGAATTTCTCTTCCTTTTTTCACATTCTCCAGTGTTACTACAATGTGTCCAGATTTGTATTTATTTTAAATTATGCATTTGTTATTCACTGGGATTCCTGAAAGTAAAGATTCATGTCTTTCAACAGTTCTGGAAGCTTCCACCATTCTCTCCATTCTCTTTTTTTCTCCCAATTTCCAATTGGTATTTAAAAATTTCTCATTCTAGCCTTAGTATATTTGCCTACTATATATAGTTTCTAACTCGTTGTTCTCTGTAATATTTTGCATTTTTCCTCAGACTTATATTTCAATTCATTAATTCTCTTCATCTGTGTCAATTCTGTAGCTTTTTCTACCAATATTACATGCTTTTATTTCCAGAAGGTCATGTGGTTCCCTTTCAAATCTGTTTTTTATTTTTGTTTATTATTTCTATGCTCATATTTTCAAATATTTATTTAATATACTTATAGATAGATAATGTTATAATATTCTACTTTTGATCATTCAATATCAGAAGTCTTTGGACACCTTTTAATTTTCCACTTCATACTCATTGTGCTTTACTGTATACATTGTGTGTGTTGTGATTTGTGCAAATGTGGAACTTATATTCAAATTATTTTATTTATGAAAGTTTTACAAGGCTTATATTGAATGTGTTTTTTTCCAGGATTTTTTTTTTCTTCCAAGTGCACAGGAGTACTACCAACCAAGGGCTACTATAAATTCATTCTTGGACTAAGATTTTCTAGGGTGAATTTACGATTTTTTAGAGTAAACTCTTTGTTCCCCTTCTCACTGAACCACAGCCAAGACAAATAAGTTTTCTTGCCTCCATTTGCAAAACATGAGTTTTGTAGTCTACTCTTTCAATGATGGTACACTTAGTCTTTACTTTGCATGGCTCTGATAAGGACAAATTTCAGTTACCATAGTTTAATTAAATAACACCAATTCCCCAACATCACAATTGAAAATACCCTAGAATAATATATTAACTATTTGTAGTTTATAAAAGTACAAACTCTGCTTCTAGCTCTTCAGTCCAAAAATCAATACGAAAATAACAGATGCACATCAGGATTAGTGACCAATCATATGACTTCTTTCAAACTCTACTTGTGATTGGTCTCTGAACATCTGTTATTTAGTCCATGTGTTCACACAGACAACAAAGGGTGTAGCTATTACCTCTTTGTCTCCCAGTGAAAAACTCACACAGTATTTTACAAAAATGAATAATCAAAAGAGGGACTGGGCAACAAAGATGTACCCGTAGTATGGAAATTAATAGTGATAATTCTGGAAGTGGAAGTGTAATCAAACACGAATTGAGTTACAGAAAAAATAGTTCACTGCCGCAGATAACAGAATACCTAAAACTGGGTAATTTATAAAGAAACAAAATTTATTTCTTCCATTTGGGTCAAGGGGCACATTTGGTGAGGGCTGTCTTCTTGTTGGGGTTCCGTGCAGAGCCTGGTGGTGGTGCAGGGTATCACATGGCAAGAGTGGCATGAGCAAGACAGAATTAATGTGCTCACTTGCTCTCCTTATAAAGCCATCAGAACTACTCCCTGATAACCCATTTACCCATTACTCCATGAATGAATTCATTCATTCACAAGGACACAGAGGATACAGTCCTCAAGATCCAGTCACCAATTAAAGGCCCAACTTGTCAAAACCATAATTGGATTTCCCACCTTCTTAACATTGTTACAATGGGGGTCAAGTTTCCAATACATGAACTTTTGGGAAACACATTCAACCCATAGCACTGCTTTTGTTAACACCTTCCAACCAACCCCTCCTTCAATCCACTTCAAATAATGTACTGCTGTCACATTTATTTTCTCAAAATAGCACTATTTTTATCCAATTTTTAGCAATAGATTCTTTCCCTAAAGAGAGACCTGTTTTTGTTGGGTGAAAAAACTTTGAGAAACGACTTTGGGTGAAGAGTGATGCCTTCTAGGGACATGTTTGAAGAAAATGTATGGCCTCCCTTTACCAAACTGCTAAGTTTTATTTTTGCTGAGTAAGAAAAATTGTTTGGGGCAAGAGTGGGAAATTAAGGTAAGAAATGTCTTAATGGAAAGAACAGAGATATTTAATAGGGAATTTAGAGTTCTTCTATTTATTTGACAT
The DNA here is from genome assembly GCF_000696425.1 of Galeopterus variegatus. Classification (NCBI taxonomy): domain Eukaryota; kingdom Metazoa; phylum Chordata; class Mammalia; order Dermoptera; family Cynocephalidae; genus Galeopterus; species Galeopterus variegatus. The sequence goes on along the minus strand of NW_007728788.1, from coordinate 220,983 downwards.
GTGACTACTGTTCCCCATGTCTTTTTTCAGTTTTTAATCCACTTTTTATTAATGGGGCAGGAGCTTGGTGCTGTTTGGGTGACTGTAACTAAGAACTGAGTGCAACTTTGTAAAGGTTGGTGTGGGGAGTGAAAGAAGGCTGTAGTTTGGAGGTTCATGAATCCGTACAATTATTTTTCTCTTGTTCATGAACCTACAATGACTTCTAATCAAATACATGCTCTTTAGCATTCAAGAGGGTGTCTGAAACTTATCTCAATCTCAAGCATCATCTAAAATTCCTTTCCTTCTAGGCTATAGTTACTCTCTTTACCACTCTTAATGTGATGCTTTTTTTTTTTTAAATGTGGGTATGTGAATGTGTACATCTGAGAATGCATACTTTTTTTCCCTGAACAAACTTTATTCTCCCATTTTCCAGAAGTAAAAGCAACTTAAAAATTGATTTTTGAACATCTAACTCTATACTTATCATTTTGTTGTTGCTGCAGTTGTTTTTTGTTTCTTTTCCGAGGGCCTTTGTAATGACATTATCTTCCCTGGCTAAAAATACTTTAGACTGCTGTGACAGCTCTGCTATTATACTGATGTTGAATTTTCCTCTCATTTTCTCATGCACATCCTTCCTGTCTCTCCCCTTCTCCATGCAAAAACTAAACCATAAGCTACCTGAGCATAAAAGCATGCCTTAGTTTTCACCCTCTAAAATGTCTATCACATTGCTTAAGTTCACGAATACGGACAGAAAATACTGCTGAATTTCCTATTGGTTGGATATTTTAAGTATTGTGGCTGGCAATAATCTACTCACTCATTCATGCTTGTAAATGTTGCATTTCTCTACCAAACACCAAATATTTATTGAGAACTTATTATTTGTAGATGGATACATTTGGGGGCATTTATATGACTATATTATGCATGAGTAAAAATAGTTTCTTGTACTCTAGAGAATAGGAGTCCATTGTTTTTATCATGACAAAATCTTAATGCAGTAATTTAATTTCAAAGTCACCATGAAGAAATTATATTAGTACAATTAAAATGGTGAATGATTATTATACACTCTTTCTCTGCTTCTATTAGAATTTGGTTTATTTCATTCTAATGTTCAGGTTGTTTGATATTCAAGTTATCAGTATTAAAGTTTTATTCCAGTAGCAGATAAGATTGTTAAGGATGGATCTTCAGTAATCTATCATATACTAGAGATGTGCGTCTTTTCACTTCTAAGACCTCCTATGCAGGACTAAGAAGCATTTCTCTTTGCCTCGGCCACAGCAACTATTGAATTTTTAATATATTTTAACTACTACTAAGTGTTATGTTTATAACCTCAAATAATATTTCATGCTCAAATGGTTTCCTTGCCACTCACATAGAAATAGAAATGAGAAAGATTAACTTTCATTTAATCAGAGTGCCTCCCCTCCCCAAAAGAAGAAATGATTGACTCGGGAAACAGAGAACAGCCTGAAAGAAGTATGGCTCTTAAGACTCTACATCACATATCCTAGTTCATGGCTACTTTGATTTACCCGGGTTCATAAGATCTGGCAAACACAAGCACTTTCAACACAGCTGTGAACCTGAAGGCACATAAGATCTCTTAGGCTCAAATAAGATTAACATAATTTAGATTCTTTACTTTGCTGGGGTGGGTGTGGATGTACTACCTATCAATATGATTTAAATCTGTATAAAAATTAAATTAGCAATAAGTGTTGACAATGAAAGAAGAAGTCCTCAAACTATAAGCTTCTGGCTGGTTATATTCAATCATCTTTTCTAGAAACTTACTTGCTGCCTGTTCCTCAGCTACTAAGATTTATGATTGTAGAATGCTTGCTTTTCCATCTTCATATCTGCATAGACACTTTTACCAAACTTTACACCATTAATTTCATATTAATTTATATTAATAATTAATGCTAATATAGCACTTACTATGTCCTATGTATATTCTAAATGTCATGTGTAGTGTACGTGTTTGTGTATTTGTGTGTAAAACAATTTAATCTTTATAGCACTGTAAGCCAGATGCTATTATATTCCATTTTACAGATCTGATTAAACTGAAAGTTACATCTGTAATTTGTCCAATATCACAAAATTAAGTAGTACCAGAACTTTGATTTGAACCAGAACAATTTGGTTCTTAAATCTAAGTTCTTACCTGATATACTCTATAACCCCCAACAGTGAAGAGAAGTAATTTTTAGGAAACTCTTACATCTGTGTTTGTGTGTGTGTGTGTGTGTGTGTGTGTGTGTGTGTGTGTGTGTGTGTGTGTGTGTGTGTGTGTGTGTGTGTGTGTGTGTGTGTGTGTGTGTGTGTGTGTGTGTGTGTGTGTGTGTGTGTGTGTGTGTGTGTGTGTGTGTGTGTCTGTATGTATGCATATAAATATGCATGTATTTATAAATGAATGCATTTACATGTATAAATCTCTAGAATTAGAAAAATAACTAGAAGGAAATAAATATGATAAAAGTTGTCATTTCTAGGTAGTAAAAATCATTTACGATTGATTTTACATTATCCTATATATTTTTTGTTTTTTCTAAATATTCTACAATAAACATGCATTGCTTCTTTTTCCGTGAAACAACATATTTAAAAATATGATGTTTGTAATATGAATTAAATTGTTCAAAATGAACTGGCCAATCTATCTAAAATTTCAACTATTCATTCTGCACCTTTATGGCCTCTTTTCCCTTTTAATATTATCTCTTTGGCACCAATCACCATTTGTTTGATATTTTATGCACTTTCTTATACTGTCTCTCTCTACTATCAGAATATTAACTCTCTGAGAATCCGAATTTTTGTCTGTTTTCTTTAGTGCTGTACTAAGAACACTGCCTGGTGAATCATATGAAATCAATAAGTATCTGTTCAATAAAAAAATTAATTGAAATAGTGTAAAAAGCACTGTTACTTAAAGATTCAAGCTTGAATTAAAAGGTAAATGCATCCACGGGAGATGCTTTACAATTGTGCAGTAATCCCTTCTAAAAAAACTGCATTTATTTGTTTAAGTTCATTTATCTAGGTCTGACTTTTCATCATCAAGAGTACAGAAAGGATAAATCCATTTTAAATTTTTCAGTCATTTCTAGTACATATCTGTTCCAAATAAGGCAATTTAATTTTCACCCAAGAACAGTTTTAATCCTCCCATCAAAAGAGTAGTTTGACTGTACAGAGGGGGAGAAAAGAATGTTCACCTGCTCAATTTCATTTTCTCCTTGGACAATTAGGAAGATATAGGAGATAGAATCATTGATATTGACAAATTGAAATTCTCTGAGTATCCAAGAATAAAACCCATATGATGATTCAGTGTTACACCAAAATAAGAGAATGCCAGTTTAGAAAATAAAAGCAAACAAAAGAGCAGTCAATATTGTTTGAAGATAAAATGGAAGAAAATGCTTTCTTCATACAGGGAAATAACAGTGAAAATGGGAATGGAGAAAATGCGGATAAACCTGGAGAAAAGAATTAATTGGGTCGAGTATTCAATTTGTTGGCAATGTTTAGAAACAATGTCAGACCCTGTTGAAAACAGGAGCTCCATTTAGAGGAGTATCCTAAAGCTTACCAAAGGCATTAAAGCAAAGGTGGAGAGGAAAAGAGCAAAAGCTTGAAAACTGACAGTATGTGTTACCTATTTTAAAAAATCAGAAAACACGAAAAAAAATCAGCTTTATATCATACCCATTAGCCTCAGAGCTCTGAAATTGAAACAAACAAATAAAAAAGGAAGGGATAGGGAAAGATATCCTAGCCTCCCTTCTGAAATCTGATAAACATTCCAGAAATTCAGTTTCTGCTCTTTTTGCCACTTTTACTCTCACTACTCACCTCCACACTTCACACACACACACACACACACACACACACACACACACACACACACACACACACAATTTGAAAAGATTTCCATCGCTTTAGAGTCAAACTTATCTGATTTGGAATAGAAAGATAAATAAGACCTTATTTGTTACTATGAATATGGGACCTGTAAATTTGGAAGGGGATAAAATTGCCTATGTCATGATTGTAGATGTTTATGTTTTTTGAACCATAAAGCAGAGTGAATAGTTAAAATTTCAGACAGATTGGTTGGTTCACTTTAAACTAAGTGTTTATTTATATCATAAACACATTTGCAAATATGTTGCTTTTGTGAGAATAAAAGCAATACATGTTTATCATAGAATATGTGGAACAAACAAAATATAAAGGATAACATAAAATCAATCACAAATCACTAACTAGAAATTGTAATTTTTACCATATCGGATTATTTCCTTCTAGTTGTTTTTACAAGACTAAAGATTTATATATACGAATGAATTCATGCAATTATATATTCATACATATGTTGTATACACAGGCCACACACTCAGATGTAAGGGTTTGTTCATAGGTCAATTTTCCTTTCTTTCTCTTTCTCTTTTTTTTCCTATTTCTTTCCCTCTCAACCCCTCCCTTACTCTTTCCTTCTCCTCTTTCCACCTTTCACCAGTTCTTTCCTCCTTTCTTTACACATATGATACTAGCCAAATACTATTACTTCATAAACAATTAGGTAAGAAAAACTAATTTAGCCAACTCTATTATTTCTAAAAAAAAATGTGTATTTTTTTAAAAATTAAGTTCATTAATATTGAGGTTGTTAACATGGACTTTCATACAGAAATCATTCAGAAAATGATGTTAGAAGTAATCCCTAATTACTGTAAGAAAGTCGCAGCTCATAGATTCTTCAAGCTTACTCTGTAAAACACAGAGAGCTATCTATCATTACGTATTTGTGTTCACAGTAACGAAGAAGAGAGCGCTCTCAGCACTTTTTAGCCAAGAGTTTTCTGTCACCAAGATTTGTTGCCCAATCAGGTGCAATTTAATACTTATATAATCCAGGATTTCAAATGGAGAGAAAATCAATATATAAACATTGTGCTGACTTTTAAAGCCATAGCATAGAACTACCATATGATCCAGCAATTCCACCACAGGGTACACATCCAAAGGAAAAGAAATCAGCATTCCAAAGGGATACCTGCACTCCCATGTTTATCACAGCTCTATTCACAATAGCCAAGATAAGGAACCATCTTAAGTGTCCATCAACAAATGACTGGATAAGGAAAATGTGGTATGCATACACACTGGAATGCCACAAAAAAGAATGAAATCCTGCCATTTACAGTAACATGGATGAGCTTGCAGAAAATCATGTTAAGTGAAATAAGCCCAGCAGAGAAAGAGAAATACTGCATGTTCTTACTCATATGTGGAAGCTAAAAATGTTGTATCATAGAAGCAGAAAATAGAATAGTAGTTACTAGAGACTGGTAAGAATCAGGGGGAAGGGGGATAGGGGAAGGATGATCAATGAGTATAAAATTGCAGCTGGATAGGTAGAGTAAATTCTAGTGTTCTATAGCACTGTAGGGACACTACAGTTAACAACATTTTATTGTATAATTTCAAATATTTAGTAGAAAGGATTTTGAATGTTCCCAACACAAAGAAATGATGAATGTTTGAGATGATGGATATGCTAATTACCCTGATTTGTTCATTGCATATTGTACACTACATGTACACCCAAATATTATAATGCATCCCATAAATATATAGAATTGTTATGTGTCAATTAAGGAAAAATAAATTTAATAAAATAGAAAAAAATATGGAAACAACCCATAAAGTATAGATTTAGACCCTGTTATGACTGAACTGTGTCTGCCCAAACTTTGTATGTAGAAAATTAAGTCCCAATATAACTGTATTTGGAAATAGGGCCAAAAAAACAGGTAATTAAGGTTAAAAGAGATCACATAGGGGGAACCCTAATCCAATATGACTAGCGTCCTGAGAGAAGAGAAGAGACACCAAACACACAAGCACAGAGAAAAGGCTATATGAGGACACAGCAAAAAGATGGCTGTCTGCAAGCCAAGAGAGAGGCGTCAGTAGAAACCAAACCCGCCAACACCTTCCTGATCTTCCAGCCTTCAGAACAGTAAGAAACAAATTTTTATTTTTAAGCAACCTAGTCTATGGAATATTGTTATAGCAGCTCTAAACAGAACTATGACTAATACCAACCCTAAAAATGGGCAACAATTAATCAACATTTGCACAGGGATTACCAGATGAGTTTGTGTTCTGCCATTAACTACTAGAGTGATATATGAGTAGGTATTTTAATCTCTATGGATTGTAGCTTCCTCACACAGATGAAGGGAGAACTGAAATATATCTCTAATATACTCACAGGTACAAATTTAATAGTAATAAAGATATTTCCAATTATGCCAACCCACTGAGGTTTCCATTTCTCTTCATAAATTCATTTAATAGATCTCTTCACTAATTACAGGAAAAATATCCAGTTATGTAGTTTGTCCTCGACTGCCATAAATATATTTGAGTCCTACCAGTTGAGCTGTAAGAGTCTCAGTGGTGGATTCTAGATCATGCATTTAGGCAGCCATTTAAGAAATGTTTATTAAACATATACTGTTTGTGAGGCACTCCTGATGCTGAGGATAAAATTATAAAGAGGATACATGTGACATCTTCGCTCATGGGAGAGACTTGACTGCCATAAATATATTTGAGTCCTACCAGTTGAGCTGTAAGAGTCTCAGTGGTGGATTCTAGATCATGCATTTAGGCAGCCATTTAAGAAATATTTATTAAACATATACTGTTTGTGAGGCACTACTGATGCTGAGGATAAAATTATAAAGAGGATACATGTGACATCTTCGCTCATGGGAGAGACTAATGAGCAAAATTACGTGAATTATTCAGAGATATAGCAACTAACAAAATATAAAATAACAATCTACTAATATTTGCTTACTGAATTTTTTTTTTAAATAGTGCAATTTTATACTGGAATTCACAGGAAGGTCTTTCGTTCCTCCAAAGATCAAACTAGTTTATAAAATAGACTGATAATCTGGGGCAAACACCAGGACCACAATTTGTTCATGCATTTAAAGTCAGTGGCAAAATTCCTCTGGTTGGGGTCAGCCCTAGACAGCAAGATTTCATAATTGCCATAAGGCCATCTGCTCAAAAATCTGCAGCCTTTGCTTGCAATTGGTCATTTCTTGAAGATAAATTGGCTTGCTCAATGGAATGACAGGGATTTCAGGGTCATGTATAGCTGTTTTAGAGTCCATAAAACCAACAATTCAGTAACTGAACTTATTTAAGTTATTTAAACATCCGGAGCTTCAGTTTCTATAACCAAGGGATAGAAAAACACACTCTACCTTGTACAGTTAATCAGAGAACTAGAGATTATATACACAAAACTCAAGAAGACAATAGTGCATATCATACAGTAGGCTCACAAAGTGTTTATAATTATTATTTTATTTTAAAGTAAAAATGGCTAAGTGGTTTCTAATGATTGATTCTGGGTTCCTGGTGCACTGTCATGAGAACTATTATGAGTCTATGATTTGACTCATTAAAATCCATCCTCATGTTCAATGAGGAATTTACGCCATAGCCATCAGGGAGAAAAACTGCACTCCCTTTAATTGCCATCCACATATTAAAAACTCTTAATCAAAGAAGGAAATGGTAAACGGAGAAAGTAATATACAACTCCTTTAACTCCCCTGAATCCATGCATCAGGTACTAAGTCCAAAGAATTGGCAACTGCACAGCTAAATTCTGATAGAGACATGTGGAAGGAGGAAAAAACAAAAAGGTATTTTACAAAAATCTGGAACAAGATTCGCCATCCAT
>NW_007728788.1:207078-213115 GCF_000696425.1 Galeopterus variegatus | reverse complement strand
TGGAAGGAGGAAAAAACAAAAAGGTATTTTACAAAAATCTGGAACAAGATTCGCCATCCATTGGCAGAACTAGAATACAACTAATTATGGAGAATGAAGATAACAATCTTAAAGAAATAGCTGGTTGCTGCAAGAAGGAACTAGAGAGTTAAAAGACTGAAGATGAAAGTTTACTGATGGTTTTGGAAGGGTTCCTACTCTTCTACCTGGAACATGTGGAAGGAGGAAAAAACAAAAAGGTATTTTACAAAAATCTGGAACAAGATTCGCCATCCATGGGCAGAACTAGAATATAACTAATTGTGGAGAATGAAGATAACAATCTTAAAGAAATAGCTGGTTGCTGCAAAAAGGAACTAGAGAGTTAAAAGACTGAAGATGAAAGTTTACTGATGGTTTTGGAAGGGTTCCTACTCTTCTACCTGGAACAAGTTCAAAGTATTTGGAGCCATATTCTCAGAAATATTAGCTTCTAAATCATCAGAGCAGCAAGCACCAAAGTTGGCAGCTGACACCAAAGCCTAATTACCATTCCTTTGCTTCTCCTTCACAATAAATGTATTTATTGCAAATGTTCTCTATTCTTTTTGCCTTGCCCTAATAAGGGAGAAGCATAAACAACAACGACTCAGCTAAATCATTACAATTACACCATCAATTACATTACAAAAAGCAGTTAAGTCACATTTCTGCATTGAGTGAAATTATGTTTTATTGCAAACAGTACAATAAAGAATAGGTCTCTTCCAACAGAAGTTTCCTTTTTCCCTGATATGGCACAGGGCAGAGCCTGGAATGATAAATTGTCATGAGATAAGTGAAATGAAAAATAAATCAACATTCCTCAAGCTTCTGAAAATATAGAACTCTTGCAAAAGCACCGACAGGTTTTTTTTTTTTTTTTTGTCTCTAGACACTGGGATTCTTACCAAATACTCATTTAGAAGCCATGTATCTCGCATTTCCACCAACAGCTATTCATTACTCAGGCTTTGAGCAGTGACCTCTGATATGCTTAAATCAGCCCTGAAATTAAATTAAGCTGACCTTTCCTGGATTAGTAACCAAGTATAAAATGTCACATGCTGAGGATGAAGCTAAATAGAATAAAATTTAGGGGTGAAGTTGGATTTACACACCTAAGGCAGAACCTTCTCTGAAAATACAACTGATACTGATTCAAAATTGTCACTGCTACAAAGATGTCAGGTTATTCACTTAGAACATGTTTAGATAATGGGATTAGACAATGGTAACTGAGATATTTGAAGGAACTTTTGAACAAAGAAATAAGGTGACACAGAGCAAACTGGCAAAGTAGAGTAGAGAAATCTTCAAATAAGCACATTCAGAGGGGATTCCATGAGATCTTCATTAATAGGTTCAGCATACTCACGTATGACCCCAGTCCTAAAAACATGTGGACATTCTGTCTACAGAGAGGGGTTAATATATCAAAGAAAAAAGCAAAAGAAATGGTAAAGAAACATAAAACCCAGGTAGCATAAAAACAAAATTAAAAAAGAACAAGCCATACCTATTTTGACAAACAATCTCTATATTGGTGAAGTTCTTCAATCAAATCTATAAGCAAAAAATTCTGGGAAAATGGCTTCCTAAGGACAAGCATCTAATTCTGTTTATCTGAAATAATAAAATGAAATTGCCAAAAAGATGAGTGAGACAGAGAAAGAGAGAGAGAGAGAGAGAGAGAGAGAGAGAGAGAGAGCTGAAATAATAAAATGAAATTGCCAAAAAGATGAGTGAGACAGAGAAAGAGAGAGAGAGAGAAATAAATAAATGAATCTTCATTCCTAACTCAATGCTAGAAACTAGGAAATAGTTATAGATTAGACACAGCCAGCTTTGACCCAAAGCAGTCTAAGAGGATTCTCTTAGTCACTGCTTTCTGCTACCACCCTCCAGTTAGATCTTCAGATGGATAAGTGTTTGCTCTAAGTTCATTTGCCACTTCAGTGACAGTCTTGAGGTGATTTTGGAAAGAAGTGGGTATATGGATAGTCTCCATAGGTGCTTGTGTGTGTGTGTGTGTGTGTGTGTGTTCAGTCACCTATGCCTCTAGACACATTTATTAATAAAACTTCCTTTTTGTCTTTTCTAGCTTCTACTTTAGGCAAATTGTGTGTTTTTGTCTAATCCATTCCTGTTTCTCTTCCCTACTATATCAAGATAATCCCAGTAGGACCAATGAAAAATTCCAGTTCCAATTGTTTTTCTACTTAGAATGAGCACACTTGCCCTGGGCTATTGCCTCTCAGCTGTTAACACACAGGGATGAAGGGAAGCCAAACAGTTCCTAAGTCTGCCCGCTCCATCTGTTCTTGCTTTTCCAAATCAAGGGATATTAGCAAAGTCAAACCAGGATTGCTTCAACTCTTTTCCATCAATACAGCACCAAAAAGACTAGACAACAACAGTTGGACTGACTTCTAAATTTTGGTTTGCTTTTGCAGGTTTCTCCACCCAGGTCCATCTGTCTTGTTTTTTGTTGTTTTCTCCCCCCCATTCCCTTCTTTTCCCCTCTTCTCCCTCCTCTCTTCCATTTTGTTCAGAGTAATGAAGCTCTAAAGAAAAGTGGGCATTGCCAGAAGAATATCTCTGCTCCTCTATGAAAGGACGTCACCGGTCTTAACTCTCAGCTTTGCTACTAACAAGGCTCTTTCTAATACTATGGAAGATTCTTTCTTCATTGGCTCACTAATTTCTTTAAAACAATTCTCATTTCTCAAGTGATTTATAACTGTCATTAGCAGTTCCTGCCAAATAGTACTGTTTAGTAGGGTACATTGGGAAATGCTTAATAATATAATAATACTTCCATGTATTTCAGATGAATGTGAGTGATCCTTATATTTTTGTAATGTTATATGCTGTAAACAGTTGTATAAGTTTAAGTAATTATTAGAACAACTATACAGGGCCGTTTCTTGTTTTGATTTTAGTAAGTGGGTCACAGAAAGAATGTCTAAACTTGGATTTTACATTTGAGTGTTACTTTAAAGCTTAGCTTCAGATATCAAACTCTAAGCTATGTTAAGGTAATTTTTTAAATGTGGTACTAAAATGATGCCACACAGATTAAGGATCAAAGTGCATACTATAAATCAAAATAAATTCTCTTACCTAAGTTGGGAGCAATTCATAGTGTATCTAAGTCGGTTAAATGATATTTCTCATTAACACAAGAATCCAGTATACTAATAAGAATCTCATGACTTCCTGTCTCAAAGAGTCTCATAAACCTCTGTGCTTCCATTAACAATCACTGTTCTTTCTTGGTAGCAAGACTTGAAATAAAGACAAAGGAACAAAATCTCAATCATTACATAATAGCAACCATAAACTTCCTAAAAAACCATCTCGTTATCTTAGGTTAGGGTTCTTTCTACCACATCACCATGTCACATGGTATATGCCCTATAAGTGTTTTTATCACACTCCACTGTTACTTATGTTTGCCCAGCTGTCTCACAAGAAAAATATGAGATTTTTGAGACCAAAGATCTCTTCCGATTTTTTTTTCCGTACATCCCTTGTACCTTCCACAGTGCCCTGTAAAATTTGCTGAATGAGTAAATAAACTAAAATATGAATAAATGAGTGCTTTTGTTATATTTCAAGATTTATCCAAAACTCATTCTTCAAGAATTTAGAGGGGTTAATGATAAATATGTGACAAAAAGAAGTTAGGTCAAAAGCTTTATTTAATGTATGTTATAACCACTGTTGTGATACTCCCAAAGACAGGTGTAAATTGACCATCTTTGTAATGCTAAACTTAACTCAATTTATAAATTCTAAATTTTAGACTCTAGAATTTCAAAGAATTCCATCAATAATTTGTAAAATAAATGCATTATAGATTCCCAAGCTAGAACTACAGGAATGTGGCATTAAAGATTTCCAGACATTCTTGAAGGATGGGCATATGCCTTTTAAGGTATTAAAGGTTTAATGTATCTAACATTAACTTTAAATACACCTGAGAAAGTGACTTTTTTCTATTTGACAAAAAATCAGTAGTATTATGGTTATTATAAATCATGCTTTATTATTTGGATAAAACATATCTAATCTTACAAAATATTTAAGGTAGGACATACTTAAGTAATAATGATTTCAGACTTTTGTTTGTTTCATAATCAGAAATGGAATGAGGGCCGACCCCGTGGCACACTCAGGAGAGTGCAGCGCTGGGAGCACAGCGCTGCTCCCGCGGCGGGTTCGGATCCTATATAGGAATGGCCAGTGTGCTCACTGGCTGAGCGCGGTGCAGGCAACACCAAGCCAAGAGTTGCGATCCCCTTACCAGTCACAAAAAAGACAAAAAAAAAAGAAAGAAATGGAATGAGAAGAGGAAGGAAAAGAGAAAAAATATGATTAAAAAATAAGCCATATGTTAAAAGAAATAGAGAAAGAAGACATAAAATTATAGATGAAATGAATGATTTTGGGGGAGTGGATATAATTGATCTGAAAGAACATTGATACCTATTTCTTCACATCTACAAATACTACACAATGGGCAAGGCCAGGAAGAATTACTGATTGATCATAACCCAGGACTTTATGCATGATGTTGTAGAAGGTGTTGTAAATCCACTGGATTTCAAATAAAGCAAACAAAACCTGGAGTTCCAAGATCTAAGACAAGTGAGTATGCACAGAGCAGGGAGAAGTTTAGCAGGGAAGGCGGAAGCTCCGCAGAGACCACATACCCTGCGGTGCTGCCACTATGCAATCCAGCAGGTAGGCCTCACTGCAGCCGCCTGTCTCCATCCCTAGCCCGGCCCATTGTGCACGGAGCAGGGAGACATCCAGCAGGGGAGGTGGAAGCTCCACAGAGACCACACACCCTGTGGTGCGGCCACATGACCCAGCAGCCCGGCCGAGTGCATGCTGACCAGAGAGGTTGCTCCCCAGAGAAGCCCAAGACCCGAGGCAACCACACATGCAAGGCACTAGTGGCCAACTGAGCAAACACTGAGGTAGCCATACCAAATTGGCAACCCCAGGAATATCCTAGCCAGACAATAGTGTCACACCTGTGGACTGTGAAACCCCCTGCCACAATGACTAAACATCAAAGGAAAGATACCAGAAATATGAAAAATCAAGAAGGTACACCACCAAAGGGTAATAAATCTCAAGCTCTAGATCCTATAGAACAAGAAGCCCTTGAAATGTCTGAAAAGGAATTTCAAGCTATCACTCATTTCTAAGGAAACTGAATAAGATACAAGGAAACTCAGCTAGACAACATGATGAAATGAGGAAAAGTATACAGGACTTGAAAGAAGAAATGTACAAGGACAGCAATGCCCTGAAAAAGAATGTAGCAGAGCTTGCCAAACTGAAGAATTCATTCAACAAAATAAAAAACTCAGCAGAGAGTTTAACCAGCAGGCTTGCAGAAGTAGAAGAGAGAACTTCTGACCTTGAACGTGGGCTGTCTGAAATAACACAGGCAGACAAAAGGAAAAAAAAAAGAATTAAAGGCATTGAAGAAAATCTGAAAGAGATATCAGACAACCTTAAGAGCTCAAATATCTGAGTCATGGGTATTATAGAAGGGGAGGGAAAAGGAGATTGCATTGGAAACATGTTCAACAAAATAGTGCAGAAAAGTTACCAGGTATAGGAAAAGTTACAGATATTCAGATTCAGGAAGCTCAAAGATCCCCAAATGTATTCAACCCAAAAAGGTCTTCTCCAAGACATGTTATAGTCAAAATGGCAAAACTCAAAGACAAAGAGAGAATCTTAAATGCTGCAAGAGAGAAGTGTCAAATCACCTATAAGGGAGCCCCAATCAGACTAACATCAGACTTTTCATCACAAACCCTAAAAGCCAGAAAGGAATGGGATGATATATTCAAAATACTAAAAGACAGAGATTGCCAGCCAAGAATACTCTACCCAGCAAGGCTATCCTTCCAAAATGAAGGGCAAATAGTATATTTCTCAGCCAAACAAAAACTGTGGGAGTTCACTACCACACGACCCCCCTTACAAG
>NW_007728788.1:205549-206244 GCF_000696425.1 Galeopterus variegatus | reverse complement strand
CATGGACCATTCCCCAGGATTGATCACATATTAGGTCACAAATCAAGTCTCAACAAATTCAAAAAAATTGGAATTATCCCATGTATTTTCTCAGACCACAATGGATTAAAATTAGAAATCAATAACAAACAAAATTCTGGAAACTATACAAACACGTGGCAATTAAACAGTATTCTACTTAATGACATATGGGTCCAAGAAGAAATCAAACAGGAAATCAAAAAATTTATTGAAACTAATGAAAATAATGATACATCATACCAAAACCTGTGGGATACTGCAAAAGCAGTACTAAAAGCTTACTTCAGAAGAATGGAATGATGGCAAGTGAAAAACCTAACACTTCAACTTAAAAAACTAGAAAAACAAGAACAATCCAGACCCAAAGTTAGCAGATGGAAAGAAATCATTAAGATCAGAGCAGAACTTAATGAAAATAACAATCATAAATATATATGCACCCAATGTTGGAGCAGCCAGATTTATAAAACAAACCCTATTAGACCTAAAGAAGGAAATAGACACTAATGCAATAATAGCAGGGGACCTGAACACCCCACTGTCAATATTAGACAGATTATCTAGGCAAAGAGTCATCAGAGAAACACAAGATCTAAACAACATACTAGACCAATTGGATTTGGCAGATATCTACAGAACATTCCATCCAACAACCTCAGAATATTCATTCTTCT
>NW_007728788.1:197289-204830 GCF_000696425.1 Galeopterus variegatus | reverse complement strand
CCCAAAATTAAGCCATGAAGATTTAGAAAACCTGAACATACCAATAACAATAAAGGAGATTGAAGCTGTTATCAGAAAGCTCCCAACAAAGAAAAGCCCTGGACTAGATGGATTCACAGCAGAATTTTACCAAACATTCAAAGAGGAATTGACACCAATTCTTTACAAACTATTCCAAAAGATTGAAACAGAGGCAAATCTCCCAAACTCATTCTATGAAGCAAACATCATCCTGATACCAAAACCAGGTAAAGATACAACTAGAAAAGAAAGCTACAGGCCAATATCCTTGATGAATGTAGATGCAAAAATCCTCAAAAAATACTAGCTAACAGAATACAGCAACACATATGTAAACTTACTCACCACGATCAAGTGGGATTCATCCCAGGGATGCAAGGTTGGTTCAACATACACAAATCAATAAATGTGATACACCATATTAATAAAATCAAACACAAGGACTATATGGTCATCTCTATAGATGCTGAAAAAGCATTTGATAAAATTCAACATTCATTCATGACAAAGACCCTCTATAAGTTAGGTATAGATGGAAATTATACCAACATAATTAAAGCCATATATGATAAACCCACTGCCAATATCACCCTGATGGGAAAAAGAGCCAAAATGGGCATTTCTCAAAGGAAGATATATGAATGCAAAACAGACATATGAAAATATGGTCTACATCACTCAGTATTCGGGAAATGCAAATCAAAACCACACTGAGATACCATCTCACCCCAGTTAGGATGGCTAATATCCAAAAGACTGTGAACGATAAATGCTGACGAGGTCATGGAGAAAAAGGAACTCTCATACATTGTTGGTGGGACTGAAAAATGGTGCAGCCTCTATGGAAAATGGTATGGAGATTCCTCAAGCAATTGCAGCTAGATCTACCATATGACGCAGCTATCCCACTGGTGGGAATATACCCAGAGGAATGGAAATCATCAACTGGAACGTATACCTGTTCCCCAATGTTCATCGCAGCACTCTTTACAATAGCTAATAGTTGGAACCAGGCCAAATGTCCATCATCAGATGAGTAGATACGGAAAATGTGGTAAATCTACACGGTGGAATACTACTCAGCTATTAAAAAGGATGAAATACTGCCATTTGCAATGACATGGATGGACCTAGAGAGTATTATATTAAGCTAAACAAGGCAGGCACAGAAAGAGAAATATCACAAGTTCTCACTTACTTGTGGGAGCTAAAAATAAATAAATAAATACACAAAAAAATGGGGGAGGTGGGAAGAAGTCATAACAATTACAATTCCTTGAAGTTGATGCAAGGGAACAGAAAGGACATTGTTGGGAGGGAGGTGAGAGAGGGAGGAGGGAGGGGGGTTTTGGTGATGGGCCACAATAATCAACCACATCGTATATTGACAAAATAAATTAAATAAATAAAAAATATCTAAGACAAGCAGTACCTGGTTCACTTGATTATTTTTTGTAGCTACACCATGAGATGCAATTCCAAACATTTTTTTCTTGGTCTAATTCCTTTTTTTCCTTCCATCTTTGTTTCCTTCCTTTCACAAGTACTAATTTAAAAAAGTAGAAAAATTCCACCTTGTCCTTGAGGGGGTGATGAGGGCAAGTCACAAGCTCATAAGAGACCGTAAAGGACATGATGTTGACTAATTTTCACCATAACAACAAGTAGAGATGAATTTCTTATTCTGTGACAAATTTGACACAAGATTTTATTTCTACACGAACTCTGTCCTGAGAGTGCCATGAGAAGAAGTATCTTGAAGTCTAATTTTGTCTCAGAGAAAAGGGGTATGATCAGTTGAAACACAAATATTTGCCTTCTCTGCTCTGTAGCATCAATACTATACTTGTACTTTCTAGATGTCCAGTAAATATCTGTTGTTCAATTATCATCATTGAATTAAATTTTTGTTTATCAGAAAAGGTTAATCTAAATATGCTTAAATATTTATTGACTGCCAGCTCTGTGGCAGGCACTCTGCTAGTCACCAGGAACTGTCTTAATTGCTTCACATATATCACCATATTTAATACTCAAAGCAACCATAAAAAGTAGCAGTTATTTTACAGGCAGAAGAGTAAAGTTTTCAATAATGTTTAACCTTGTCAGGATGACACGGCTAGTAAGTGATGGAGTAAGAATTTGAAGATTCTGTATGCAACTACCATCTCATACTTATCACCTCCTTACGAAAAGTAGGTACTGTGAAATTGTATTAAAAATACTTCCAAAACATTAATATAGGCATCATATTTTGGATTTCAGTGCTTGATCAGCTCCCAGAAGTTTATTCCAAGGACAAGCCTGACGACAGCTATTCATAAAGCTGTTTTGCCTGCTTTCAAAATTTTAAGTGATTCCTTGACCACAAAAGCACTTTTATAACTGAAGCTGGTGTCTAAAAAGGCAACAGCCAGTTATTTCTTCAGTAAAAATTATTGGCAGAGATACAGCTATATGCTGAAGCAAGATGAGTATGGACGGAGAGGAACATATATTTTAGCAGCGCTTCCTCAGCAGATGTCAAATTGTATATATTTATTTAATTTTTTGGCAGCTGGCCAGTGCAGGGTTTGAACACTGGATTTTGATGTTATCAACACCGCATTTTAACCAATTGAGCAAATAGGCCAGTTCTCAAATTTTAACTGTTGTATTTTCATTGTTTAGTGTAGTATCTGTCACATGATAGATATTCAATAAGTATTTACAGAAACACAAAAGCATGGGGCTTAGGGTCAGCCACTTCATGATTCCTGGTCCCTGTCATTTCCCATATAGTACACATAAGCTTAACACTCAATATGCATATACACGTGAATTTCAAGTTCAGATTTGAAAGGTGCATTACATGTAACTAAAAGGCATTAGGTATTCTGAGGGAGGTGGTTTAGAAGAACATACTATTAAAAGGAAGTCTTTCTGAGGTAGTAAGACAGTTCTTCATAGATTATGAACATCCCATAAAAGTGAGATATAGGCTAAAATAGAAATTGTTCTTGTTGATTTCCTTATTGCACCTTATAAATTACTAAATTTCATAAGAGACCATAATCTCCCCACCCCACTTCACAAAGATCACATATTGAAGTGTTCACCACAATTATTCAACATTTCACTGTTTCTCCTAATCCATTTTTTTCAGGGTGACTATGGCAAAAACAAACTACTCCTTATAAACATAAGGTAGCTCATGATGTACTAGCAAGTTCATGGGATTTTATCCCAGGTTTGCTATGTATTTGCTATGTGGGCATGTGCAACTTTACTGAATATCTCAAAATCTCATTCCTTATCTGTAAAATAGATATTTGCTTCACAGTGCAAACATAAGAACTATGTGACATAACATATATACAATAACCGGCACATTGACAGGCACACTGTAGGTCCTGAACTATTATCAGTTTCTTCCACCCACCTTGGTATAGATGGCTACAGTGTTTAAGAGAACAAATTATACAGCCATTTGTTGGTTCAAATTCCAACTCTGCTATATGCTTGTTTTATGTTACTGGGCAAACTATCACTCTGTGCCTTGGTTTCCTTATCTGCAAAACAGAGCTGATAGTACCTACTTTGATGAGTTTTCAAGATAATTACACGAGTTAATGAACATCTAACACACAATGATAAGTGGCAAACAATAAGTTCAATTACAAATTCCCCCATGACTTTAAGACAGGTATTTGTAAAAGGGTTCAATAAACATTTGATAACATCTTTTAATTTATTGAGAAGTTGAAGAATATATTTAAATCTGACAAAATATACTCAGCAGAAATAAAATTCAAGTACATATATTAAGCTTTGTGTCTGCTGGGTACAACTCACATCAAGAATTTTTATTTTGGTTGAAGGAAGGGATATCCAATAATTTCAAAGACAGCCTTGATTGTCATAATTCCAGTTGGCTACAGAAAATTTTGTTTGTTTTTCTTTAAGTCGAGGTCCAATGCATAGAAAGGTCCAGATCTTCCCACCCCTTTTTTACTTTTTAATATCAAATCATGACATTATTAAAGAGAATGTGGTATTTAATTCCCATTCATGTCTTAGATTACATGAAGAAAATGTTTAAAATTATGACCTTAAAATTATATTTAAACAGAATATATTTGTGTATATATTAATTGTTCAGTTTTATCATTTCATAGTACTTAGGGCATGTAAAAGTAAGTTTTACAAAACGTGAATTAATATGGACTGTATATACTAAAGTAACTGCTATCCATGATTTAACTTTAGAGTAATGTTTTCTAAATGGGCATAAGTATGTATGAGTGGGTGATTTCCTCACATCTGGTAAGAATCATGACTAATTGCAAGCTGTTCAATGTGGTGCTTACCACAAACTCACTTATCTTGGAGCAATGTGTGAAAAGTAGGAAGCATCATTCAAAATATTCGAGGCCCAAAGAAAGCATTGTACCAAAGACAATGTTTTAAGAAACAGTATTTTTCTCAGTCAGGAAATTTAAATTTACTGTTTTAGACCTAATTTTTCACCTACTCTCAGTGACTGACATCACAAACCTTTTTGTTTCACAAAGACAATGTTTTAAGAAACAGTATTTTTCTCAGTCAGGAAATTTAAATTTACTGTTTTAAACCTAATTTTTCACCTACTCTCAGTGACTGACATCACAAACCTTTTTGTTTCATGTCGTAAAAGGCATAAAACATGGTGAAGAGAAAGATGTAATTTGGACACTATTTGAAAAAAATTCTTTTTAGTTGCCATTTTCCATACTTTTATTACATGAATAATATTGTTGCCTAAGTTTTATACACAAAATAACAGGTCATAAATAATCAGAAATTACTACCGTTATATCAGAAAAAATGTAAATTCAGAGATCATGTTGTTTTCTAAATTTAAACCCTAATTATTCTGAAATGTATAGATATGCATGCCACGATTCAAAACATATCAGCCAAAAAACTGAACCGTAAAAAAAAATATGTTAAATTTAAAATTATCTGATCTGTTTTTTTTGTAGAAATTTTTATACTGAAAACATAAGTCATGTTGGAATGCCTTGGAACAAAGGGAGGGAGATAGATTGGTAAATGTCTTATAGTTTTAGTATGTGCTATAACAAGTAATCCTCAAACAACCCTATCAGTTCCAATTTATAAAGGAGAAAAAGTAAAACTTACAGAAGTAAAGACTATGGCAAAGATTATATAATCCTTTGTAGCAAATCATACAGAAGCTACATTTGAATCTAAGATATTTGACATATACTCAGATTCTTGACCGCAATCTGTCTCCTATTATAAATTTGAGGCCATCTTGTGCTGATATGTTTCAGTCTGTATCAAAGGTAATTTTAGGGAAGTACTCTATAAATGTACCACAGTTTGTAAATGTACCACTGAGTTTGTGAATTCTACCAGTTTACAGGTAAAATACTCTTCATGCCTTTAAAATAGAGCTAAGCTGACATAAAGCTAGTAAATTAAACTCACTTGCTTAAAAGGGAAAAGAAGTTGAATCTTTGCAACCAGGGAGCAATCTTTGCACTCTTTACAATCTTTGGCAGAATTACTTGAGAAATGAATTAGGGCTCCAGTCAAACCAAGACCTCTGGGGCTGTGTTTTAGGAGTAGAGAGTTCCTTGGGTAATTCCAACATGAAACCAGTTTGCTATCAAGAGCTCCTGAAGTCTAAGGAGTGACATCAGCAAGATGGTGGAATAGGAATTTTCAGTACTCATCCCCTCACAGAAGCTCTTTCACAAGAGCTAAAAAATCCAGGTGAAAGACTACAGCACCTTAGTGGAACACAGAAATGGGAAAAGATGCATAGAATAAGGTAGTCAGAATAGTTTTACAATACACACATCACCCATCTTCCTAGCCTGCATGGCACAGTGTGAAGAGAGATACTTTCTATGTGTAGAAAGAATAGTGAAGTGAGGACCCAACTTTACATGGATCTGAGCACCAGGATTATGCCATTGAACACTGGTACCAGATCAGGCTATGTGAAACCAGGTTCCAGGCCAGTCCCCACAGAACTAGACTCTCAATCAAAACCCACCCCAGGCTCCAAAATGTTCCCTACAGCCCCAGGATCCATGCCCCCTTCTGTGGACCTAAGCTTCAGGCCAGCCCTTTTGGGCTCAGACCCTCTGCCCAAACAATGACCCAGGCATAAGGCAAGCCTGCTAAAGGACTCCACCAGAAATTTGACCCAACTTTACATGGATCTGAGCACCAGGATTATGCCATTGAACACTGGTACCAGATCAGCCTATGTGAAACCAGGTTCCAGGCCAGTCCCCACAGAACTAGACTCTCGATCAAAACCCACCCCAGGCTCCAAAATGTTCCCTACAGCCCCAGGATCCATGCCCCCTTCTGTGGACCTAAGCCTCAGGCCAGCCCTTTTGGGCTCAGACCCTCTGCCCAAACAATGACCCAGGCATAAGGCAAGCCTGCTAAAGGACTCCACCAGAAATTTTTCCATAGAATCTTCCAGAGAGCACACCAAGAATCTTTGGGAGAGCTGACTTGTAAAGAGCTTTCCCTACAAAAGACAGTCTATACAGACTAGAAGAGGTGCCTGCTTCTTCAAATGTACAGATACCAATTCAAGGTGACAAGGATCACAAATAATCAAGGAAACATGATACTACCAAAGAAGAAAAATAAAGCACCAGTAACTGACCCTAAATAAATGGAGATCTACAAATTGCTTGAAAAAAACTTCCGAATAACTGTCATAAACTCAGTAAGTACAAGAGAACACAGATAACTGAACAAAATCAAGAAAACAATACATGAACAATATGAGAAGTTCAACAAAGAGAAACCATTAAACAAAAAAACCATTTTTAAAATTGGGTTATTTGTTTTTTTGCTGTAAAGCTGTTTGAGTTCCTTATGGATTCTGGATATTAATCCTTTGTCAGATGTATATTTTGCAAATATTTTCTCCCGCTATGTTGGTTGTCTTTTTACTCTGTTGGTTGTTTCTTTTGCTGTGCAGAAGCTTTTTCGTTTGATATAATCCCTTTTGTTTATTTTTCCTATAGTTGCCTGTGCTTTTGGGGTCCTATTCATGAAGTCTCTTCCCACTTCTACTTCCAGGAGTGTTTCCCCTGTTTTCTTTATGAAGTTTTATTGTTTCAGGATGTACATTTAATTCTTTAAGCCATTTTGTGTTGATTTTGGTATGTAGTGAAAGGTAAGGGTCTAGTTTCATTCTCATACATATGAGCATACAATTTTCCCAGCACCACTTGTTGAAAAGGCAATCTCTTCACAGTATGTACATTTGCTGCCTTTGTCATAGATCAGATGGCTATAGGTGTGTGGTTTGATTTCTGCTCTTGCTATTCTATTCCATTGATCTGTGTGTCTATTTTTATGCCAGTGCCATGCTGGTTTGGTTATTATAGCTTTGTAATATAGTTTAAAGTTTAAAGTCAGTTAGTGTTATGCCTCTAGCTGCATTTTTTCTTTTTCTTTTCTTTTTAATTTTTTTTTTTTTTTTTTTTTTTTTTTTT
>NW_007728788.1:195337-195704 GCF_000696425.1 Galeopterus variegatus | reverse complement strand
TTTTAAGGGAAAAGCTGAAAGCTTTTTCCAGTTCAGGATGATACTGGTAGTGAGCTTATCACTTATGGCTTTAATTATTTTGAGATACTTTCCATCTATGCCTAACCGGTAGTCAGTCTTTATCATGAAAGAATGTTGAATTTTGTCAAATGATTTTTCATCATCTATAGAGATGATATGGCTTTTGCCTTTGCTTTTATTGATGTGATGTATCACATTTATTGACTTTCATATGTTGAACCAAACTTGCATCCCTGGGATGAATCCCACTTTATCATGATGTATAATTTTTGGTATGTGTTGCTCTATTCTGTTAGCTAGTATTTTATTGAGGATTTTTTGCATCTATATTTATCAAGGATATTGG
>NW_007728788.1:192832-193528 GCF_000696425.1 Galeopterus variegatus | reverse complement strand
TCTTTATCTCTTTTTATGGTTTTTGCTTTAAGGTCTATTTTACCTGATATAAGAATAGTTACTCCAGCTTGTTTTTTCATTTCTATTTGTATGATATATCTTTTTCCATCCTTTCACTCTTATTCTATGTGTTTCTTTACAGATCAAGTGACTCTCTTGAAGACAGCATATTGTTGCGTCCATCTTTTTAATCCAGTCAGTCAGTCTGTGTCTTTTGAATGGGGAATCTAATCCCTTTACATTTAGAGCTATTACTGAAAGGTGTTGATTTACTCCTAGCATTTTACTGATTTTTGTTTAGATGTCTTAAGTAACTTTTGTTCCTTTCTTTCTAATTTTCTGTTTGTCTTCTATATTTGTTGGTTTCTTGGGGTGACAGATAAACTAATTTTTTTCTCTTTTTTTAGCATTTTTGTTTTGCTGCAAGGTATTGTTCTTTCTTGAGTATTCATGGCAGTGATGGCCGTTTTTGTGGTATCAAACCCAGTACTTCCTAGAGAATTGCTTGTAGGGCTGGTCGTGTGGTTGTGAACTCCCACAGTTTTTGTTTGTCTGAGAAATATACTATTTGTCCTTCATTTCAGAAGGCTAGCCTTGCTGGGCCAAGTATTCTTGGATGGAAATTTTTGTCCTTTAGTGTTTTGAATATATCATCCCATTCTTTTCTGGCTTTTAGGGTTTCTGATGAAAAGTCTG
>NW_007728788.1:186765-191832 GCF_000696425.1 Galeopterus variegatus | reverse complement strand
ATTGTGGCTTGGGGTATCACAGTCCACTCATTTCACCCTGAGGACTGGCTTGGATCCTGAAGGGACTGCCACTGCTGGTCAGCAGGAACTAGCCTGGTCTGGGGGTCCTACTGCACCTGCCTGTTCTGGTACAGCTGGCTCAGGGTGTGGGGACCCTGAGGCTCTAAAGTCTCTTCTGGTGGGGGGTTACCTACCTGGGCCAGAGGTCCAGCACCACCTGCCTTCTCTGGCATGGCTGACTCAGGGTGTGTGGGTCCCGAACCTCTTAAGTCTCTCCTAGCAGCGGGGACCATCCTGGGCCGGAAGTCTCACCCTTCAGGGTTTGGGAGCCCCGAACCTCTTAAGTCTCTCTATACAGTGGGGAGCAACCTGAACTGGGGTCCCACAGCATGCAATTTCTGCTTGTTCCTGCACAGACCTCTAGTCTTCTGTCGTTGCTCCTTAATAGTTGGTTGTTCTGTGGGAGAGAGCAACACCAGGAACTGACTACTGGGCCACCTTTACCAGAACCTCCCTTCCAGACTTTTTAAAAATACATTAATCCCATTTATGGGGGGCTGTGCACTCATGGGCTCATCAATCATCTTCTAAACGCCTCACCTCCTAATACTGTTTCACTGGGGATTAAGTTCCAACATGAATTTTGGAAGAAACACAAACATCCAAACTGTAGCATAAGTATTAAGCCTCCTATAGAGAAATCCCTGTCAGAGACACTATCCATACAGAATTGCTAATCCTGATGGCGTTTCTACCTGCCAGATAGGCATTTCTGCTCCACCCCTCCTAGTTGTGTGACCTTGAACTCTTGCTTAAATTCTCAATCCCTCAGTTTTCTCATCTCTAAAATGAAGTAATAAAAATTTCTCTTTCTGGAACATCAAATGGGTTACTATAAGCAAAACACTTTAATTGGTGTCTGGCAAAAATAACTCAATAAAAGCACTTGTTATTACCCTGGTTTCATAAGTAAAGTAATTAAAGCCACTGAAATTAGTCAACTTACTGATGATCCCTTGTTATGTTAACAATCTTAAGATTCAAACAGAATTCTGTGTGACACTGTAGGCCTGCTTCTTATTTCACACATTGCCTTCCTACAATGAATTTACATTATGAAAGTGAATTTAAAGGAAAACACAAACTGAGCACATACTCTGTCCATACATAAATTAAGATGAACTGTAATCTTTTACTATGAATTTTTTTTTAATTCTGAGATATTTCATTGTCAGAGGCTATCCAGCAAAACCTCTTCTTTTGCAAAATGTTGTATATTAAAAAACAAAAAAAGAAAGAAAAATAGGAATGAAAATACCTAGAACAAAGACAAAGAACTGACAGCATTTGGGGTATTTACAAGCATCATTATTGAACACCTGAAGAAAAAGTTTGAGAATTCTTCCCTACATGACTAATAACTCATTTAGTGAAGTGTCCAAACTGACATGAATCATCTGCGAAGTTAAAGACCATGGAATAAATGAGACAAGACAGCAACTCCTACTTAGAAATATCATCAAAACTCTTAAAAGGAGGAATTGGGGGATTTTCGTTAATATTATAAATATATTAAAGTTATGTTTTTATAGTAATAAATCCATATATAGCTAAATATATCTAGAGTCTATATAGTTTGTCTTTACTAAAAACAAATAGCATCTAGTGACCATTTACTATTCATTCAAATTTATTATATCATTCAATGCTTACATAGTTATATTATTATTTTATGAAATTGTTTCTCAAATAGGCTGAAATGTAAGCATCTCCTAAGATCCTTGTTTGTTAAAAAATACAGATTTCTAGTCTCCTTCCATAGAGTTTAGATTCAACAGGTGTAGAAGGACTGAAGAATGTGCATTTTAACAAGGATGCTAGGTGATTATTTAGATCTTGTACATTGGGAAACCTAGATCTTACACATCTTGGAAAATGGTCTAAAGTAGATGAAATAAATTGCTCAAGATATCAGGGAGTGATAGAGGGTGTGTTTAAAACCAAATCTTGTGCATGTATTTGCAAAGTGTCCACCACTGTCACCCCAAATTGTTGTTAATAGTATTCTAGATCTAAACATAAACTATACACAATTTAAGGAGTTATTTTTAGGAGATGTCTTTTGGTCAACCTAATAACTTTCTAGAAGCATAGTGATAAAAAGTATACAATGACTAATACTGTGCATTTGCAAAATACTTTCAGCAATAAACTTTCATGGCCACCCACTTTTACTCACAAGGAAGCCCTGTCTTCACCAGGCCAACTGCATCTTGGTTATAGTGAAGATGTGAATATGTGAGACATATTTTGGTGAACTTGTATTCTGAAGCTGGTGCAGTCTTCCTACATGCCTGTTGGGTTGATACTAGTTGGAATTTAAACTAACTACTACTTGCAGTGCAACTTAGGAGGAAAGGCAATAATGGAACAGCCAGGACAGTTGTATTAATGCACTACCTAGTTTAGAATATGATTTCACATTTCTGTAACTCCTGATGAACTGGAGAGTCAGAAGGGAACATGGAGATCATTCTGTCAGAAGTTTTTATGCTAGATACAAAGTGACTGAGGTCACGGAAGGGATGGAAGGGATGTTGAGCTATCCATAGCCAAGCTCATAAATGGTAGAACTTTGCCTTGAACTGTGATATTATTTTGGAGGAGAAGAAGTAGAACAAGGGAACTAGCTACAGAATAGCTGTGATGGAAATCAGATGGGAATCAGATGCTTTCCAGCTGTTTAATTTGTCTCTTCTTCTGAGAACTTGCAGCAACTAGGTTTCCTTATGTAATGCAAAATGGTTAGAAATGTGGACTTTGGCATCCACATTGCTTTATTTGGAATTAGGAGTATAACTTCTGTGTGTGTGTTTTTGTTTTTGTTGTTGTTGTTTGTTTGCCTGACCGGTAAGGGGATCGCAACCCTCGGCATGGTCTGGTCTGCACCACGCTCAGCCTGCGAGCACACTGGCCATCCCTATATAGGATCCGAACCCATGGCCTCAGCGCTAACAGCACCTCACTCACCCGAGTGAGCCACGGAGCTGACCCAGGAGTATAACTTCTGACCCTAAAATATTTCCACCAACACAGGGAGGACTATGTTGAAACCCCAGCTCTTCCACTTGGGAGTTAACTTGCAATGCATATAAATTATC
Organism: Galeopterus variegatus; assembly: GCF_000696425.1. Classification (NCBI taxonomy): domain Eukaryota; kingdom Metazoa; phylum Chordata; class Mammalia; order Dermoptera; family Cynocephalidae; genus Galeopterus; species Galeopterus variegatus. The sequence continues at coordinate 188,671 of NW_007728788.1, read as the reverse complement.
TAAATCTTAAATCTCTCACCTTAAAAACAGAAAAATTAATATAATTATTAAAGCTTTAGTGAATATGAAATAACACAGTGTACATTTAAGCTTTTGTGACAGTGGGTAATAGTGTCCACACAATATTGTCTGCTGCTGCTGTTTTTGTTGTTCCTACCTACGGCTCAGGAAAGGTAAGTGTTCAAAGTTACACAGGTGTAGGGCTGACCCGTGGCTCACTTGGGAGAGTGTGGTGCTGATAACACCAAGGCTATGGGTTCGGATCCCTATATAGGGAAGGCCGGTTGCTCACTTCGGAGAGCGTGGTGCTGACAACACCAAGTCAAGGGTTGAGATCCCCTTACCGGTCATTTTTTTAAAAAAAAAAAGTTACACAGGTGGCAACAGGATTCAATCACAGAGAGCTTTGATTCAGTGTGTTTTCATAGAGGTACAACTACATAACATCAAGGCGTGATTTTTACACTAATATTATGAAAACATATGCACATTTATTCAAAAATAATAAACAGAAGAAAGTTGAGTTTTTCTTTGATTTTTTATCAAGGTTTGAATTTCTTTGGATAGGTTAATTTACATAATCATAAACCTAATTTTTTCAGTAATGTACATGTGCAGGATATAATGTTAAATCCTAGATTCAAATGAAAACTTCAACTCTCTAAAATTCTCAAAATTCTGCTGTTTTGTATAACTGAATTTCTAGATAGCTTTAAAACACTCACATTTTTAAATTATAATTACTTTGCACAGGATTTACTTTAAATTCCATCATCTCTCTTCATTACTAAGTAGAGGATATGTATTTATCACATAATGTATACTATTATTGCTAATTCAAAGACATAATTTTTAACATCGATATTTCTATTAGTCAGTTTCCTCTTGCTTATAACAGAATACCTGAAACTGTGTAATGTATGAAGAAAATAGGGTTATTTCTTACAGTTTTGGAAACTGGAATTTCCAAGGAACAGGGGACACATCTGGTGAGGGCCTTCTCCTTAGTAGGGACTCTTACAGAGTCCCCTGGTGACGGAGGGTATCACATGACGAGAGGCTAAGTGAGAGAGTGTTCATGTGCTCTCCTTATAAAGCCATCAATCCATATTCGTAACAACCCATTTATCCTCTAATCCATCAATCCACGAATGGATTCATGGTGGCAGAACCTTCATGACCCAATCACTTCCCAAAGGCCCCACATTTCAATGTAAACACCCTGGGGATCACACTTCCACATGAACTTTGGAGGAGACAAACATTCAGACCATAGTAATGTTTTTACTTTCAATTAACATAGTAATTCCTCTGAGGCATTTGAAGTATGCAGGATTTTTTAAGAAATAGTCCCAGACACATATTTTTCCTATTGGGACTGAAATATCTCTATTTTATTTTTATAGTTTGGCTTGCTTCTACTGGGAGATTGTCAATGAGTAACTAGACTTCTCAATATTTAGAAAATCTTCTGTGGAAGGAAAGAAAGGGAAGGGTGAAATTTAAACGACAGAGCAGAAGACCTAAGGGGCCCTAAATTAGATTTGCTCTATTCTTTCTGATATACTAGTGTCAGCCTAAGACAAGTATAACTTCTGACCCTAAAATATCTCTCCAAACTTCTTTTTCCATATAACTTAGAATTATTTTAACAAGAGGCAATGCCTTCTGCTCCTCAGTCATAAATAAAAGAATAGACTGTGAAAATATCAGAGAGTTAGAACACATGGACGAATGAATTTCTGTCACTGTATAAATGGCTTCGCATTTTTTTCCTGGTTTTTATAAAGTAGGAATATAGGAAGGTTCTAGATCCTAAAGAGATCAGTGAGGGAGAAAGGGGGCTTAAACAATGGGTAGCAGAGATTCTGAAACTAGGTATTTTTTTCCCAGGACAGTCCCTGTG
>NW_007728788.1:183898-184508 GCF_000696425.1 Galeopterus variegatus | reverse complement strand
AACACAAAGCCCCTCAAAGAGAAACCTAACAACAACAAAAACTTGAAACCCAGAATCAAGCATGGGGCAAGGGCAAAAATAAAGTTTTCCAAGGAAGTTACTGAGTCCCTTCAACTGGGACAGGTCAACTTCTAGAACTCACCAAGAATTCATTTATTTTAAGATTGTGTAAACGCGTCACAAGTAGGAGATGCGCTTTAGTGAATCTTACTAGACATTTGAATCTCAAACTGGGTCAAACATCGTCCAACATTTCTGTCTTCAAACATCAGAGCGCTATTGGACTATTGGGACAACCCCTGCTAAGCTGGTTTTCTGCAGTGCATTTGAACAGTCTTAGCAGAGATATACATTCAATCAAGTCCTGAAATGACGAATTCCGCTCCTCCTAGCCACCGTGCGGAGGCTCAGAAAATGAGACTCATCTACGATGCAGAGTGAAGAGGCATTAAACAAACAAAAAATTTAACTTCAGAGGTGCCCACCTCTGTGTCGCATAAGCCTGCAAAGGATGCTCCTATACAACTGCAAGAGCATGCAGAGGGGGATAGGACGCCCGCAGGGAGGGGAAAGCAAGATGCCAACTGACCTTTTTGCTGTTTAAAGGACT
>NW_007728788.1:173418-183758 GCF_000696425.1 Galeopterus variegatus | reverse complement strand
ATCTCAAACTGGGTCAAACATCGTCCAACATTTCTGTCTTCAAACATCAGAGCGCTATTGGGCTATTGGGACAACCCCTGCTAAGCCGGTTTTCTGCAGTGCATTCGAACAGTCTTAGCAGAGATATACATTCAATCAAGTCCTGAAATGACGAATTCCGCTCCTCCTAGCCACCGTGCGGAGGCTCAGAAAATGAGACTCATCTACGATGCAGAGCAAAGAGGCATTAAACAAACAAACAAAAAATTTAACTTCAGAGGTGCCCACCTTTGTGTCGCATAAGCCGGCAAAGGATGCTCCTATACAACTGCAAGAGCATGCAGACGGGGAAAGGACGCCCGCAGGGAGGGGAAAGCAAGATGCCAACTGACCTTTTTGCTGTTTAAAGGACTGAATCGAGCCTGAATGGTGAACCATTTTCACCCTGCGCGTCCCCGCCGCGTTAGGGAGCGTCCGAGAGGGAGATGGAGAAACAGTAGCCGGGCTGTCCGAGGCTCCGAGGGATCCCGGAGCCGCCGCGAGCGCGCTGCAAGCCGACACCTGCTTTAGTCGGCACTTAGCTCCAAACGCAGCGCGCCCGCCGATGGCGTTGTCATGGCAACGTGGGAGGGCGGTCCAGCGTCCGGCTCCCCTTAGTGGCTACTCCTGGAATAACCGCGCATCCCCCGCGCGTCCAGTGCCGCAGTGAGGGTGGGCGTTGTGCTGGGTTTGCTAGACATGGGAGAGGAGGACTTTTCTTAAAGATTATAAATAAATCGGAGCAAACCTCTAGAACTGCTACTAATGCCACACCTGGGCATCAACATTAATTTCCTAAAAGTTGGTTTGTAAACAATGGCACTTTCAAGGAAGGGCAAAGTTGGTCTCTGTTCAGAGAGGAATGCTGCAAAGACGTTTTCATCTTTCGTTCTTAAACTTAAGTATGGGGGGAGGAGGAAAGCCCCCTCAGCTTTAGTCAGTGGTATGTTTTATCAGAGAAACTATGTTAGATGTCTAGTGCATTGCACTGAATTCTCTTCTGCTTCAGCTATTCAGACCTTAAATCATTTCTAATAGTGATATTGGGCTATTTAGTACCTACGAAGTAACAAGTGTTGAAAAACACGACCCATGATACTCAATATAATCCTCATAAAAGCCCTTTATGGTAGGTAGAATATTATTATTCTAATATTATAAAAGAAACTAAGTGTATTAGTCTGTTCCTGCTGCTTATAACAAAATACACAAAACTAGATAATTTATAGAGAAAATGAAATGTATTGCTTACAGTTTCAGAGGCTCGGAAGTCCAAAGTTCAGGGAACACATTTGGTGAAGGCATGGTGATGACAGTGACAGCAGGGTATCACATTGTGAAAATGATGGGCAGAGAGAGACACTAACCTCCTCATTCACTCTCCTTTTAAAGTCCTCCAAACCACGCCTATGGCCACCATTTTTAATCCATTCGCTACCGCATGATCCTACAATCTAATCACCTCTTCAAGGCCCCACCTTTTAATTACCATAATAGGATTTCCCATCCTCAACAGTAACAGCAGGAATTAAGTTTTGCGGGGACACTCAATCCAAGGCAGTGACGCTCAGTGCAACCAAGAATTCTTGAGATCACATAAATCAACACTGTATCTGAAAGAGAAGGTACCTGATACCCAAAGAAGTGAAGAAACTTTTAGAAGCCCAAACTGCAGTGGCCAAAATAGGACCAGGAGCCAGGTGAACACATTTTTCAGAACAATCTCCTTTCCTCCTTTTACCACTGCTCCCTGATTCAAACCCTTAAGTTCCTCCTGGATGATGTAACACATTACTGAACAGATGCACAGCATAAGTGTCTGTTTCTTCCTAAGTTTTGAAGGTTTTGAGTTCAACTCTGAATCAGGTGGAGGATCCAAATAAAAACAGATGAAAAAGAGAAAGATGCAGAAATTTCAAAATTCTCAAAAGTTCAAATAAATTGAGCTACTATTGTATGCTCTTTGATTTTACTTGTGGTGCATGCTACAAGGACAATAACAGGAATGTATGGGTGCATAATAAACTAGCCTGGAAACAGAAGCTTAAAACTATAATTTATTTTTATTTCTCATGTTTTTTTATAGATTGGCTGGGTTTAGCCAGGCGATTCCCACTATAAGTCTCTCTTGAGTGTTCAGTAACTAGGCCTGAATTCATCTAAAGCAAAAAGAGGGAAATTGGGTTCTACTCTGAGTGAGAAGAAAAGCAAAAAATATGCTGCCTTCTTTAATGTGCCATAATGATCTTTCCAGAAAGAAAAACACTGCGTATTCTGTGTGAGCTCAATATGCACGCATTGAAGAAATGCTCAGTTATATAAGATGAACTCAGTGTGAGTTTAACTCCAAATGAAGATCTAGAACAAACCTCAGAGACTGTCTCCACAAAGCCTCATTATACAGATGCTATATAGATGAGCATACTGAAACCAATAGCAATAAATGACTTGCCTGGAGGATGTTTTTGGATTGTTCTATTTTGTTCACATGCAGTTAAAATTCTGAAACAACTCAACTCATAGGTCATTCTGATATGACCCAACTCATTAGATTCTAATAAAACCCAATCTTTGTAGGTGAAGATTAAACTAGATAATGTATTTAAGGAGTAGTTCACAGCAGGAAACTAACAAGCAATGAATATTAGTCACTGTTACAATTTTAACTCCTGGGATTTGATCTTTTTTTGAAGCCCTTTTAAATTACTGGTATTAGAATCAGAAATGTAGGTGAAGATTAAACTAGATAATGTATTTAAGGAGTAGTTCACAGCAGGAAACTAACAAGCAATGAATATTAGTCACTGTTACAATTATAACTCCTGGGATTTGATCTTTTTTTGAAGCCCTTTTAAATTACTGGTATTAGAATCAGAAATATTTTTGAAAGGTGATCATTAATTCAATTCATGATCAGGAAGACTAGGTGAAAGAATTAATGGCCTTCAGTTCTACTTCATACTTTCAGGCATAGGTAACACCTTCAATTTCCTAGAACCACTTCTTTCTGCTGACCTCTGATTTTCCAAACCACTCTCTGACCTGCAACCTGGCAGGAGGCAAGGACACATCTGCTAGAACTAGAAATGAGTCAAGATTTTTGCACCTCATTAGAAAGTATTATTTTTTCTAAAAGAACAAGAAGTTTAGTATTATTTCTAACACCCTTGCACCCTAACCCCTGCAGTAGAGCTATGATTAAACTATCTCGTTGTAAAGTTGATTACTTTTATTTTAATTAGAAACATTTTAGGTTGGACTGCCAGATTGACTAGCAGGAGATTCAAAGAACATCTTTGCTTGTTTTAAAATCAGTCTTTTATGGAAGGTTGCTAGAGGAACAGCTTTGTGAGGGGCCAAGGAAATTTCAAGCACCATCTGCTTTAAAGGAAAGTTAGTGCAAAGACAAGGAAAAGATTCATGGTGTGTGTGTGTAGAGAGAGAGAGAGAGAGTGTGTATGTGTGTGTGTGTATGTGTATGTGTGTGTTGGAAGTGGGGAGTGCAGAAAGAGGGGTTTGAGCAAAGGAGCTCCTAAAAAAAATCTTCCTTTGATCTGGAAAAATGATACACTTTGATAGACTGATATTTCCATTGCACAAAGTTTAGGAATGAATATTAAATAGCCTCATTAGGGAAGGCTAAACTAACTGTGCTGGGTTGCTTTTTCTTACTATTTTTGGTTTCAAACCTTTCTGTCAAAATTTTAATGAGAACTGTTTATTTTATATAATATTCAGTGAGAGGGCATGATTTATATAATATACGATATGATCCTGACTGTGTTTTGCAAAAAAAAAGACTGGGGGAAAACACACCGAAATGTCCAGAGTAATTTACTTTTGCAAGTTGGGATTAGGGCTAATTTCATATTTTTTCTGTCATTCTCACACTTTCTACAAATGATCTATATTGATTTTGTATTTATTACATTCATATGTCTTCAAACTCCCCCTATCTGAAATCTCACGTCCATCTTGCTACAACTCCAATTTTTCTCTCTTTCTCAGTCTTAGACCCAGGCTTTTTGATCTCATTGAGGTTTCTACTGCTTTTGCCCTCCCACAAGTCACCACCTGTCTCCTGTCCTCCTTAAGTAATTAATTTATCAAGCTCCCTGCTAATGTTTGCCTCCAAAAGAGGTAAGGAACTCTGTTCTTTACATCGCTGGAAGGCTTTTTATCCCTTTGAATTTTGAAGTATGAACCTCAACTCAGTCCATTGTGAGTTTCCTTGTATTGTGCTCCATCAAAGGAACAGAGAATGTTCTGTAGCTGCCTCTTTGGGTCTTGAATAACTACCTTAATTAAAACTGAAATTGCCAATTCTTCTCATTGCTTAAATGGTAACAGAAAAAGAGATAGCAATTCTCTTTGCAATTATTCTCCTTCTAGAACCCAGCTATTTGAGACATTAGTGGGCGAAATGAAATAGCAAAGTCACATTGGTAAGAGGTTTATCTGTAAAAAGTAAGGAACAAGGAGGGAGAGAGATCTCCCTGGGAGACCTTACCAGAGACAGACTATGGTCTCGTTGAGGGCAGATTGAGTGTAGAGTATGTTTCTTCAGATACCAGTGTAGTTCCTGTCACATAAGCTTAATAAATGCTTATTAAGGAATAAATAAATTAATTAATCAAAAATGTAAAATGACTTCAGAAAAATGCTTATTTATTTCCTGGAGCCTTTGCTGTCTTCCTTATGCAAAGCAAAGGGAAATTTATTAAAATATTTTATATTTATTTATATTTGCATATATTTATATTGAATATATTAACTACTTTCTTGGTTCTAATTTCTCTCTATGCTTTATTAAAGATGCAAACCAGCTCTTCAAAGAGTCATATGCTATCATAAAAGGAAGGGTGAAGTGCAATTTAACAATTGCTTCTCTAAAAGCCTATAGTTCCTGGTCACAAGTGGAAATATAGTAACAGAATTAAGCAGGTTAGTCCTACTGATATCCAGACAATATACTCAGAGCAGCATTCAGAAATAAATTCCTGGTAGATGTAAATGACTATGAGAAAGCAATGGAGGAAAATCTTCAGTGTCCACCTTCTCTGGGTCCAGCCTAATGAGATCTTATCACACAGCATTTTGAAGAGACAGGAAAACAAGATGATTTGCTTGAGAAGATGGCATCGAGAGAAGGTAGATGTATGGGACAAAGTAGGTGAAGACGAATGAAAGAACAGTTTGTATCTTATGCCTCTGCTCAAAACTTTAACATCTACTTCTTCCAACTGCCTATAGATTAAGCCCATTTTGTTTAATATATCATGACNACTCAACTCATAGGTCATTCTGATATGACCCAACTCATTAGATTCTAATAAAACCCAATCTTCGTAGGTGAAGATTAAACTAGATAATGTATTTAAGGAGTAGTTCACAGCAGGAAACTAACAAGCAATGAATATTAGTCACTGTTACAATTTTAACTCCTGGGATTTGATCTTTTTTTGAAGCCCTTTTAAATTACTGGTATTAGAATCAGAAATATTTTTGAAAGGTGATCATTAATTCAATTCATGATCAGGAAGACTAGGTGAAAGAATTAATGGCCTTCAGTTCTACTTCATACTTTCAGGCATAGGTAACACCTTCAATTTCCTAGAACCACTTCTTTCTGCTGACCTCTGATTTTCCAAAGCACTCTCTGACCTGCAACCTGGCAGGAGGCAAGGACACATCTGCTAGAACTAGAAATGAGTCAAGATTTTTGCACCTCATTAGAAAGTATTATTTTTTCTAAAAGAACAAGAAGTTTAGTATTATTTCTAACACCCTTGCACCCTAACCCCTGCAGTAGAGCTATGATTAAACTATCTCGTTGTAAAGTTGATTACTTTTATTTTAATTAGAAACATTTTAGGTTGGACTGCCAGATTGACTAGCAGGAGATTCAAAGAACATCTTTGCTTGTTTTAAAATCAGTCTTTTATGGAAGGTTGCTAGAGGAACAGCTTTGTGAGGGGCCAAGGAAATTTCAAGCACCATCTGCTTTAAAGGAAAGTTAGTGCAAAGACAAGGAAAAGATTCATGGTGTGTGTGTGTAGAGAGAGAGAGAGAGAGTGTGTATGTGTGTGTGTGTATGTGTATGTGTGTGTTGGAAGTGGGGAGTGCAGAAAGAGGGGTTTGAGCAAAGGAGCTCCTAAAAAAAATCTTCCTTTGATCTGGAAAAATGATACACTTTGATAGACTGATATTTCCATTGCACAAAGTTTAGGAATGAATATTAAATAGCCTCATTAGGGAAGGCTAAACTAACTGTGCTGGGTTGCTTTTTCTTACTATTTTTGGTTTCAAACCTTTCTGTCAAAATTTTAATGAGAACTGTTTATTTTATATAATATTCAGTGAGAGGGCATGATTTATATAATATACGATATGATCCTGACTGTGTTTTGCAAAAAAAAAGACTGGGGGAAAACACACCGAAATGTCCAGAGTAATTTACTTTTGCAAGTTGGGATTAGGGCTAATTTCATATTTTTTCTGTCATTCTCACACTTTCTACAAATGATCTATATTGATTTTGTATTTATTACATTCATATGTCTTCAAACTCCCCCTATCTGAAATCTCACGTCCATCTTGCTACAACTCCAATTTTTCTCTCTTTCTCAGTCTTAGACCCAGGCTTTTTGATCTCATTGAGGTTTCTACTGCTTTTGCCCTCCCACAAGTCACCACCTGTCTCCTGTCCTCCTTAAGTAATTAATTTATCAAGCTCCCTGCTAATGTTTGCCTCCAAAAGAGGTAAGGAACTCTGTTCTTTACATCGCTGGAAGGCTTTTTATCCCTTTGAATTTTGAAGTATGAACCTCAACTCAGTCCATTGTGAGTTTCCTTGTATTGTGCTCCATCAAAGGAACAGAGAATGTTCTGTAGCTGCCTCTTTGGGTCTTGAATAACTACCTTAATTAAAACTGAAATTGCCAATTCTTCTCATTGCTTAAATGGTAACAGAAAAAGAGATAGCAATTCTCTTTGCAATTATTCTCCTTCTAGAACCCAGCTATTTGAGACATTAGTGGGCGAAATGAAATAGCAAAGTCACATTGGTAAGAGGTTTATCTGTAAAAAGTAAGGAACAAGGAGGGAGAGAGATCTCCCTGGGAGACCTTACCAGAGACAGACTATGGTCTCGTTGAGGGCAGATTGAGTGTAGAGTATGTTTCTTCAGATACCAGTGTAGTTCCTGTCACATAAGCTTAATAAATGCTTATTAAGGAATAAATAAATTAATTAATCAAAAATGTAAAATGACTTCAGAAAAATGCTTATTTATTTCCCGGAGCCTTTGCTGTCTTCCTTATGCAAAGCAAAGGGAAATTTATTAAAATATTTTATATTTATTTATATTTGCATATATTTATATTGAATATATTAACTACTTTCTTGGTTCTAATTTCTCTCTATGCTTTATTAAAGATGCAAACCAGCTCTTCAAAGAGTCATATGCTATCATAAAAGGAAGGGTGAAGTGCAATTTAACAATTGCTTCTCTAAAAGCCTATAGTTCCTGGTCACAAGTGGAAATATAGTAACAGAATTAAGCAGGTTAGTCCTACTGATATCCAGACAATATACTCAGAGCAGCATTCAGAAATAAATTCCTGGTAGATGTAAATGACTATGAGAAAGCAATGGAGGAAAATCTTCAGTGTCCACCTTCTCTGGGTCCAGCCTAATGAGATCTTATCACACAGCATTTTGAAGAGACAGGAAAACAAGATGATTTGCTTGAGAAGATGGCATCGAGAGAAGGTAGATGTATGGGACAAAGTAGGTGAAGACGAATGAAAGAACAGTTTGTATCTTATGCCTCTGCTCAAAACTTTAACATCTACTTCTTCCAACTGCCTATAGATTAAGCCCATTTTGTTTAATATATCATGACTTACTTCGTCCCACCTACTCACTGGATAGGTCTATTACATTGATTGTAGTGATGGAATCACAGGTGTTTGCACATGTTCAAACTCATTGAACATTAAATATGTGCCTCAATAAAGCTGTTAAAATTATTTAATTTAATTTAAATAATTAATTTAATTTAATTTAATTTAAAAGGAACAACAATCAAGTTCATGCTTATTGCTCTACATCTTTCAAGGAGTTCCATGTTTTCTCTCAGCACTTCTCAATATTATTTCTAAGACTCTCTTTAACAAACTCTTTTGATCCTATAATTATTTTTTTTCCTCATAAGTCTCTCTGCCTTTGCTCCTGCTATTTCCTCCACTTGGAATGATTGCCTTAAAAGTCCTGTCCTACTCACAGGTTTTCTCAACCTCCACAAATCCTTCAAGGCACCAGAGCAATGCCTTTTCTTGGATAAAGCCCACTATAAAGCCAGTTAGACAAAATATATCCTCTTCTGAATTCCATACAGTATGACTAACACCATTTTATGGCTTTTTAATCTTGTATCTTCCATGCATTATGCACATATAGGGTTTTGAAAGTTGGAACATACTTTTCTCCCAGTCCAGAAGAAATCCTTTGAGGTAGACTTCATGTGGACTCATTTTTCTGTTTCTCATGGTGCCTAAAATATAGTCAATACATAAAAGCTAATATAATAAATATTTGCTGATATGTGATTTTCCATGATCCAAGAGTCTAATGATAAGACATTCAAATATAAACCCAGTATACGAATTGACTTTTGAGATGTGCATACAAGTCTGAAGCTTTGTATTGCTTCACGATTTTATTTTTTCCAGGCAGATAATTTCATAAAGACTGTCCTTGCTGTGTTGTTTAAAAAACTAAGAATGTAATAATTGTTCATTTATTTTCTGTGTCCTGCCCACCTTCATAAGCTCTTAAAATGATACTCTGGTCATATCAACAATTCTACCACATTTTGGTGAATTGTCATGTGGTCACCCTAACCATTAAATATGCATGACCTATGTTAGAAAAATAATTGTAAAAAAAGAAATGCAAAATGATAATAAATATTTTTTAAGAATCTTAATAGAAAATGGTGTTATGTCATTTTAGCCCAATAATAGCAAAGATTTGAAATTAAAAGTTTAAAAATCAGTGCTTGGCCTTGGAGGGCCCTTCCTGACCTAACAGAAATGTGGAAGGAGGGCATTGCTTTGGGAGTCTAGGGCGTAAACTCTTATCCTGGCTTGTATGCTGTCTAACTATCAGAAAATCAGTTTGCATCGTTGGACTTAGAGGTCTCACTTACAATAAGGCTGATGGAGTATATGCTCTCTAAAGTCCATTTTACCTCCACATATTCTAGAAGTCTGGTGTGCTGGAGGAGAACTGTATTTCCTGGCTTCGGAAATATAATTTTTGTTGCTGGTTTGACCTTGGTTATTCCTTTTTTCACTGTAAAGGAAAATTGTGGAAATGATAAAAAAGAATCCTCATTGATCCAAACCTACAAATAGAAACTTTGTGGAAATCTGAACTTGACTGGGGTCTGCAATTAAACATTTTGATATAATGGAGAGACATAAGTCATAGGATAAAAAGATTTTTGAAGCAGAACTTGATTTATTTAAGTAAATAAATATTGATGACATAAAACCATTTATGTATCAATAAATTATGTGCCAATTGTAGCCTTTTTGTTCATTAAAGTCAATCTAAAGAAACTATTTTTAGCATCACTGAACAGTTAATGACATTATGCTACCTTCAAAAAATATCCAGTGAATCATAGTTTACATCAGATAAAGTCTTCCTTTCTCCCTTGCTATATAATTTTTGTAGGTAATAAGGTAAAGCTACACATTTTATTTTCAGTACACTTAACAAATATTCTGTGAAATCTATATGCCAAATTCAGCCAGGATATATAATTCAGCCAGGCTATATATAATATCTTTGCAAGCTTTATACCTTAAGAATCAGTGCATCCTTATAATTACTTTAAAAATAGCAAATGATTATGTAATCTCTCAGTGCTTGAAGCTCCAAGTCTTCCACATTTGTGGTGTTTTATTGTAAAACAATGGTTGAACATTTGGAAAAAATATATAGTGTTGTATTTTACACAAGAAAAACAAGGATTTGCATATGCTCCCTTTCAGGAAATTCTCCATGTTAATTCTAGTGACCATATTTCCCAATCTCCAGGTTTTATCTCAAGGGAATTAGTCGTTGTGTTCATCCTTTTCTTTCCATACTTGTTCAGTGCAATTAGAAGTAACCCACCAACTTCATTATACCCATTAGTTTGACAAAAATGTTCTAAGGTTTCAAATATGTGATTACCCAGAACATCGCCTTTTATAACTATTTGATTAGGAGTATCCCATGGTATTTTGTGTATCTCTATTGTCACA
>NW_007728788.1:171380-172844 GCF_000696425.1 Galeopterus variegatus | reverse complement strand
GCCTTTTATAACTATTTGATTAGGAGTATCCCATGGTATTTTGTGTATCTCTATTGTCACATCTGTCTCCAGACTGTCTTTGGACTCAAGATTGAAACATTAACTCTTCCTAGGGTCGCCGGACTGCCTTTCTGCCCTGAAAACTTTTGACTTACCAGCCCCCAAGTGAGCCAATCCTTAAAACAAATCTGTCTCTCTCTTTCCACGAATATATCTACTTGGTGCTGTTTTTCTGTAGAATCCCAGCTATTTGGGTGGTTGTTGCTTTTGTTGATACTTATTTGTTTAGTAACTAATTTTAGTTTGGACTAAGTTTTAAAGCCTATATTCTTTGTCTTGTCTGACCATAGGACTCTCTGTTTGAATTTCTTAGTGGTGAGCTAATTTGACAGAGACCTCCTTAAATGTCCTGAAATGAAAAGTCTTTCACTCTTTACGGATGGTTTCAGTGTTTATGTTGGGAAACACTTGGTGGGCAATTTACAACTCTCACTATACCCTCACTTCCTGCTTGCACAGTCTCAAGGTCAGCCAAATTGAGATAACAAAGTGAGAGCTGTAGGAAACTGAGAGCCTTCTCAAGCCTTTTCTGAGCAGGAACAGTTCTACACATACATGTGGCTATCTGTATGTCCAAGAATATGTCAGAACTTTCAAAGTCTTCTGTGGACATCTTATTACCCAGATTTTTCTTTTACATTGCACTGATTGTTTCTAACAAACATTCTAGGATAGGGCTACTCCTAGGAAGCTCTGAGTCAGTTAAAGACAAGCCCTGTGAATGTGGCTTTTCCAGAGAGCTCACAGACAGGTCAAATAATGATATTTCTCTGTAAATGGGGCATGTGATGAGGTCTAAACTTGTTCTGTCCTCACCAGTGGCTGCTAGGCTGCTGGTTTTCATATCTATTTTCATTTAAGACTACTGGTTTTCAAGGGTATCACAGAGCTGGTTAAGAGGAAGATGGGAATAGGGGACGTTAAAATATTGCAAAGCTTACTGTTCCTAACAAGACTTAACTGTTTTACTTCAACAAACACTCATTGGATTGCCAAAAGCTTTGAGTGAGTTTCCAGAATTCTAAGAATTAATTTGTCAATTTTTATTACTGTTTTCTTTGTTTTAATGAAGGAATATAAATTTGAGGTGCTTACTCCACAGTTCTTGAGGTTCTTCTCTATTCTTGATTTGCTTATGGTCAAGAGTTGTTTCAACAGGTACCTTGAGTCTTTACTTCCTCTGAGGCTGGGAGAGTATAGGAAGCCCAGATGTTTTGAAATGGCTAATATGGGTTCTTAAAAAGAGAACAAAGTCTTCTAAATCACAGGGCCATAAGTAAAGAGACTGCTTTACATATTCTCACCACCAGAAGGTTGCCCAGCCGTTTAGTATTTATCATCAATAAGACCATAACTCTAGTAAATCCAGGGGAAAAACCTATCTAAAGGATTCTAGTGGCCAGA
>NW_007728788.1:169254-169787 GCF_000696425.1 Galeopterus variegatus | reverse complement strand
ACTCTTCCTCCCCAAAACCCATAACTCTATTCTAGCTATGAGAAATTCTATTAGAGAAGCATGCTATAGTATACCTGACCAATACTCCACAAGACTGGCAAGGTAATCAACACCAGGAAAGTCTGAGAACCTGTCAAGCCAGGAGGAGATTAAGGAGACATGACAACTAAATGTAATGTGCTAGCCAGGGTGACATCCTGGAACAGAAAAAAGATATGAGGTAAAAACCAAAGAAATCTGAACAAACTATAGACTTTAATTAATAATAATGTATCAATATGTGTTTATTAATTGTAATAAATATATCATACTAATGTTAAGATATTAATAATAGGAGAAATTGTGCAGGGGGAAGAGTGTAGTGGAATTCTCTATCTGCATAATGTTTTTGTGAATGTAAAACTTCTTACAAATAAATATATTTGTATTAACTGAAAAAAACAATCTTCAAATATATTTAAGTGCAAGTAACAAGAAAACTTTCTGGAGCTAAAGACCATGGTATTCTTTTTTTTTTTTTTTTTTTTCCGTTT
>NW_007728788.1:160715-168328 GCF_000696425.1 Galeopterus variegatus | reverse complement strand
CGGGAACCGGTCTCCACATGGGATCCGAACCCTCGGCGGGAGCGCTGCCACTCTCCCAAGCAGCGCACTCTCCAGTGCGCCACCGGGCCGCCCCAAGACCATGGTATTCTAACTGAAAAATGCATTAGATAAATTGAAGGAAAGCTTTATAATTAGAACCAAATTAGTGACCTAGCAGATTGAAGGTAAGAAACATAACACAGCCAAAAGCAAAATTATAAGAAAAAATGACAGCAGAAAATATAAAAAATTTTAAAGGATAGAACCATGAAATCTATTGTGTGAGTAGTAAGAGTGCTACAAGGAGAAAGAGGAAGAAAGTATTGCAAGAGTAGCAATAATTAAATGATAAAATAAAATTTCTCAGAAATGAAGATAGAGCTTCTTTGGACCTAAACTGGAAGGTTAAAAGTAGTCACATATTTTGGCATATCTTTTTTTAAATTTCTGAATTCTAAAGAATTTAATAAGCCTGCAAGTAGAATGAATAAAATACTGTATTGACATGGAAAAACAGAAAAGAGACTGACATCAGACTTCTTATCTGCAATGCTGAAACCTAAAATATCTTCTTCATATTGATGACAAAAAATAAATTCATCCCAGAATCACAGACAAGATATAATTTTCTCAATTGTAGGAAGACATTTGAGAATTTTCAATAATTTGAGGAATACATAACTCATATACCCTGTTTTATCAAAAGGCACTACTCAAAAGACAGATAAACAAGAACAGAGACCCCAAGATAAAAGAGTAAAATATACTAATACTAAATTTTTATCTATGTAATTAAATTCAAAGAGGTAATATTACACTTACTAGAGATACTTAATGTAAGAGCTAAAAGTATTGAAAAGAAAGCAAATGCTATAAAATAAATTGTAATTCATTATCAACTTTCTCAGTAAAACCAGGTAATTGGGACTGGAGAATGTAAAAATGTTACTGAAATCTATCAAGGGGATGGGAAATAAGAAAGTAAAAATGGAAGGTGAAAATAGTCTTAAGACCTTTTATTGGTGGAGGGATCAAGCAGGAGGCAAATTGAAGCATGTATCTCAATGACAGCATAGTTTGTTTTAAAGCATCTGATTATGAGAACAGGAGAAATGAAAGTAATATTTGACACATGAGAAAAGAACAGTAAATTGTGCAAGGAGAAAAATGAATTACATGCATCTTCATAAAATCAGGAAAAAATTAGGAAAAGGAAAATGTACAGTATACTCAACAATGGAAATAAGTAACATGTGCAAAGCAAGATGGAATGAATAAAGTATAAAAGCCAGTATCTGTACTCAAAATATAAACAGACTCATTATTTTCCACTAAAAAAGAGAGATCTAAATTAGACTAAATCAAGATATGTACTTTGTTGGAAATAATAATATTTAAGTCAAAGTAACAAAATGGTGGCAAAGTGATTCTAGGTAAATGCAAATAAGAAAGTAAGCATGGTTAGCAATAATTTTTTTTAGTTTTAATTGAAACATGGATTGTACATATTTATGGGGTGTAAATTTACATTTCAATACATGAATAGAGAGTGTGATAATCAAATCAAGGTGATTAGCATATTCATCATTGAAAAATGTAATCATTTCTTCATGATGAGGATATTTGACCTCCTTACTTCTAGCTATTTGATAACATACAGTAAATTATCATTAATTATAGATGCCTAGCACTACTGTATTCCATAGAACTTATTTTATTATCTAGCTGTAATACTGTGTCCATGAACTCACCTCTCCCTGTTCTCCCTTTCCCTTACTTTCCCAACCACTGGTAACCACAATTCTACTGCCTACTTTTTAAAACTCAATTATTTATTTTACCTTTTCCCTTCTCTCCTTCTTCTGGAACAGCCATAATATAGATTATCATACCCTTAATGTTGTCCCATATGTTTTGCAGGCTTTCTTCATTCTTTTTCCTTTTTTTTTTTTTTTGTCTGAGTAATCTCAAAAGACCTATCTTCAAGCTCAGAAATCCTTTCTTCTGTTTTACCTAGCCTGTTGCTTAAGCTGTTGATTATATTTATATTCCATTTAAATAATTCTCTGTTCCAAGATTTTTGTTTGGTTCTTTATTATGATATTTATCTCTTGGTTGAATTTCTCCTTCAGATCCTGAATTGTTTTTCTCATTTAGTTGTGCTGTCTATCCGTATTCTCTTATATCTCATTGAGTTTTCTTAAGATAATTATTTGGAATTTCTTTTCAGGCATCTCACTGATTTCCTTTCCTTTGGGGTCTGGTACTGACAAATTATTGTCTAGTACTGGAGAATTATTATTACAATAATAAAATAATGATTGTATTTCTTGGTTTTTGTATGCTTCTCATATCCCTTCATTAATGTCTGAGCATCTGGTGTGACAGTTGCTTCTTCTAATTTTTTGGAGTAAGTATTTATTTATTTATTTATTTACTTACTTACTTATTTATTATTTATTTATTTATTTATATAGAATATTCATGAGATACAAAGCTGATTGTCCCCCCTCTTGCCCATGATGTGGGAGCCAGATTCATACTGGGGACATACCCATTACCAGAAATTCGTTTTGTACCCTTTGACTCCTTCCTCCCTTATCCCCCTCACTTCCCTCTCCACCCCCTCTCCCCTCAACTTCAATTTGTAGCCCTAGGAATGTTCCCTCCATCTGTTGGATCATGGGACTACTGTGGTCTTTCTTTCCTGCCTTCCTTTCTCTCTTAGCTTCCACATATGAGTGAGTACATGAGTTATTTATCCCTCTGTGCTTTCCTTGTTACACTCAACATAAGTTTCTCCAGCTTCATCCATGTTATTGCAAATGGGAGTATTTCATTCTTTTTTATGGCAGAGTAGTATTCCATAGTGTATATATACCACAGTTTGCTTATCCAATCATCTATTAATGGACATTTAGGTTGATTCCATGTCTTGGCTATTGTAAACAAAGCTGCAATAAACATGGGAGTGCAGGTATCTCTTCGACATGATGATTTCCATTCCTCTGGATATATATACCCAGAAGAAGGATTGCTGGATCATATGGAAGATCTATCTGTAGTAGTTTGAGAAACCTCCAAATTGTTTTCCAAAGTGGTTGTACTAATTGACATTCCCACCAACAGTTCAGTAGTGTTCCCTTCTCTCCACACCCTCACCAGCATTTGTTATTCACCCTCTTTTTGAACAGAACCAGTCTAACTGGAGTGAGTTGGTATCTCAATGTGGTTTTAATTTGCATTTCCCTGATGAATAGTGATGTTGAGCATTTTTTCATGTATCTGTTGGCCATTTGTATTTCTTCCTTTGAAAAATGTCTATTTAGCTCCTTTCCCTATTTTTTAATTGGATCATTTTTTTTTACTGTATAATTGTTTGAGTTCTATGTGTATTCTGGACATTGGTCTCTTGTTGGATGCAAAGTTAGCAAAAGTTTTCTCCCACTCTGTAGGCTATTGTTTCACTCTGTTGATTTTTTTTTTTTCTGTGCAGAAACTTTTTAGTTTAATATCGTCCCATTTGTTTATATTTTCTTTTGCATTTTGTGCTTTTTGGCTCATATTCATAAGGCCTGTGCCCTGATCTAACTGCTGAAGTGTTTCACCTATATTTTCCCTTAGTAATTTTGCAGTTTCAGGTCTTATACCTAGGTCTTTAATCCATTTTGAGTTGATTCTAGTGTATGGTGAGAGATATATTTGTAGTTTCATTCTTCTGCATATGGATATCCAGTTTTCCCAGCACCACTTGTTGAAGAGGCAATCTTTTCCCCAATGTAGATTTTTGTTGCGTTTGTCTAATATCATAGCTATAAGCCTGAGGAGTGATTTCTGTATTCTCTATTCTACTCCCCTGGTCTGAATGTCTATTTTTATACCAGTACCAAGCTGTTTTGGTTACAACAGCTTTGTAGTATAATTTGAAGTCAGGTGGAGTTATGCCTCTGGCTTTGTTTTTGTTTGTTTTTTGTTGTTGTTGCTCAGGATTGCTTTGGCTTTTCGGGGTCTTTTGTTTTTCCATATTAAAGGTAAGATTGTTTTTTTTTTTTTCATTTCTGTGAGGAATGACATTGGTATTTTGATGGGGATTGCATTGAATCTGTAGATCATTTTGGGTAGTATAGACATTTTTACAATGTTAATTCTTGCAATCCAAGAGCATGGAATATCTTTCCATCTTTTTGTGTCTTTTTTAATTTCTTTCAGAAGCGGTTTGCAATTCTCATTGTAGAGGTCTTTAACCTCCTGGTTAAATTGATCCCTATGTATTATATTTTTTTGTTGACAATCGTAAATAGGCTTACTTTCTTTATTTCTGTTTCTGTTAATTCATTACTCGAGTATATAAATGCTACTGATTTATGGGCATTTATTTTGTATCCTGCAACATTACTGAAGTTATTAACCGGCTCTAGGAGTTTTTTGATAGAGTCTTTAGGTTTTCTATATATAGTACCATGTTATCTGCAAATAGGGAAAGTTTGACTTCATCTTCCCCAATCTGGATTCCCTTTATTTCTTTCTCTTGCCTGATTGTTCTAGCTAGTACCTCCAGCACTATGTTGAATAGAAGTGGTGAGAGTAGACATCCTTGTCTTGTTTCTGTCCTTAAAGGGAAGCCATTCAATTTTTCCCCATTCAGAGTAATACTGGTAGTGGGCTTGTCATAAATGGTTTTAATTGTGTTAAGATATTTTCCTTCTATACCTAATTTGTTGAGAGTCTTTATCATGAAGGAATGTTGAATTTTGTCAAATGCTTTTTCAGCATCTATTGATATAATCATATAGTCTTTGTCCTTGAGCTTGTTGATGTGATGTATCACATTTATTGACTTTTGTACATTGAACTATCCTTGCATCCCTGTGATGAATCGCACTTGATCATAGTGTATAATTTTTTTTAATATGTTGTTTTATTTTAATTGCTTATATTTTGTTGAGGATTTTAGCATCTAGGTTCATCAAGGATATTGACCTGTAATTTTCTTTTATTGCTGTGGCTTAATCTGGTTTTGGTATCAGAGTTATGTTGGACTCATAGAATGAGTTTGGGAGAATAATGTCTGTTTCAATTGTTTGGAACAGTTTCATGAGAATTGGTATTAACTCCTCTTTAAAAGTTTGATAGAATTCAGCTATAAAGCCATGCAGACACAGGCTTTTTTTTTGTTGGAAGATTGCTAATCACTGCTTCAATCTCCTTGCTTGTTATTGATCTCTTCAGGTTTTCTATCTCTTCTTGGTTCAGTCTTGGTAATTTATATGTGTCTAGAAAATTATCCTTATCTTCCAGATTTTAAATTTGTTGTCATACAGTTGTTTGTAATAGCCTCTAATGATTCTTTGTATTTCTGTGGTGTCAGTTGTAATGTCTTCCTTTTCATTTCTGATTTTTGTTATTTGGGTCTTCTTTTAGTTTTGTTAATCTTTTTTATTGTGTTTTGGGTCTCTATTTCATTTAGTTCTGCTCTGATCTTAATCATTTCTTTCCATCTGCTGCCTTTATGTTTGGATTGTTGCTGTTTTTCAAGTTCTTTGACACATAGCATTAGGTCGTTTATTTGGAGTCTTTCCATTTTTTGATATAAGCATTTACTGCAATAAATTTCCCTCTTAGTACTGCTTTTGCAGTATCCCACAAGTTTTGGCATGGTATATCTTTATTTTCATTAGTTTCTAGACATTTTTTGATTTCCTGTTTAATTTTTTCTTGGACCCATAGGTCATTCAGGAGCCTATTATTTATTTTCCATGTTTTTGTATATTTTCTTATTGTTTGTCTCCAGTTTTAGTCCATTGTAGTCTGAAAAGATTGTTGCAATGATTTAAATTTTTTAAAAAAATTTGCTGAGACTAGATATGTGGCCTAATATGTGGTCTATCCCGGAGAATGGACCATGAGCTGATGAGGAGAAAGTGTATTCTTTAGCTGCTGGGTGAAATGTTCTGCATATATCTGCCAAGTCCAGTTGGTCTAGGGTGTAGATTAAATCCTGTGTCTCTTTGTTGACTTGCTGCCTGGAAGTTGTGTCCCATACTGAGAGAGGGGTGTTAGATCACCCACTATTAATGTATTAGGACCTATCTTCTTCTTTAGGTCTAAGAGTGTTTGCTTGATATATCTAGGTGCTCCAGTATTGGGTGCATACATCTTTATGATTGTTGTGTCTTCTAGTTGGATAGTTCCCTTTATCATTATATAATGGCCCTCTTTGTCTTTTAAAATGTTTTCTTGGTTTAAAGTCTATTTTGTCTGATATAAGAATAGCTACTCCCGCAAGATTTTGGTTTCCATTTGCATGGTATATCTTTTTCCATCCCTTCACTTTTAATCTGTGAGTGTCTTTACAGGTGAGGTGGGTCTCTTGAAGACAGCATGTACTTGGGTCTATCATTTTAATCCAGTCAGTTAGTCTGTGTCTTTTGAATGGAGAGTTTAGTCCATTCACATTTAGAGTAGTTATTGAGAAGTGCTGTTTAATTCCTGCCATTTAATTGCTATTTAGGTGGTTTAAATATCTTTTGATCATTATTTCCCCTTTTATTTCTGTTCTTCAATGTGAGTTGGGGATTTAAGGTTGAATGGTTTAGCTTCTTTCTCTTTCTTGCTGGCATTTTTGTTTTAACTGTGGGTTTTGCTCTTTCTTGTGTATTTGTGGTGATGGTCACCATTACTCAGAATCAAGATGACTGACTCCCTTGAGAATTTCTTGCAGGGCTGGTTGTGTGGTGGTGAACTCCCACAACTTTTGTTTATCTGGGAAATACACTATTTCTCCCTCATTTCAGAAGCAGAGTCATGCTGGGTAAAGAATCTTGGATGGCAGTTTTTTTCTTTGAGTATTTTGAATATATCACTCCACTTTCTGCTTGCCTGTAGCGTTTTGGTTGAGAAGTCTGCTGTTAGTTTGATGGGGGTTCCCCAATAAGTGACCTGATGCTTTTCTCTTGCTGCTTGTAGAATTCTCTGTCTTTCAGCTTTGCGAATTTAACTCTAATATATCTTGTTGAGGATCTTTTGGGGTTGAATCTGTTTGGGGACCTTTGAGCTTCCTGGATCTGAAGGTCTGTATCTCACCCTACACCTGGGAAGTTTTATGTTACTATTTCCTTGAGTAGGTTTTCGATAACTTTTCCCTTCTCCTGCCCTTCAGGAATACCCACAATTCGGATGTTAGAGTGCTTGAGATTGTCTGCTATCTCTCTTAGGTTTTCCTCCTTATTTTTAATTCTTTTTTCCTTTTTTTTGTCTGCCTGAGTTATTTCAAAAAAGATCATCTTCAAGCTCTGAAATTCTTTCTTCTGTTTGCTCTACCCTGCTGCTCAAGCTCTCAGTCATGTTTTTTATTTCATTGAATGAGTCTTTCATTTCTAGAAGTTCTGCTATACTCTTTTTTATGATATTAATCTCTTTGTAGATTTCCTCCTTCATATTCTGGATGTTTTTTTCTTGTTTCATTGTGTTCTCTAATTGAGTCTTCCTTTATTTCTTCAAGTTTTTTAAAGATCATTACTCTAAATTCTTTTTCAGACATTTCAAGGATCCTATGGAGTCTGACTTTGGGGCATTACTGTATCCTTTCAGTGGTGTCATTTCTTCTTTATTGT
>NW_007728788.1:158147-159932 GCF_000696425.1 Galeopterus variegatus | reverse complement strand
TTTTTTGCTGATGCTTGATCATTTGGTAGGGGGTGTGCTTCTTCTATTACACTGAGGTTGGCTGTGGAGTAGCCTTGGTTGCTACTGCTGGGAGTGAATTGTCTTACTTGACAGTAGGAGTGGTGGTGGTTATGTTAAACCAACTTGGTTCTTTTCTAGACTCTGTGGTTGTAGAATGAGCCCCTAACACGTGGAGTTCTGCTGGGTCAAACTTGGTGGGTCGGATCCATAGGCTGGTGCTCCCCCCTGGGTCTGAGGTGGAATGAGTAGCTGAGTGGAGCCATGCAGTTCCACTGGCTGGCTGGCGCCAGTGGGCTCACCTGTGCAGTGCTGCTTTGGGGTGGTGGGATGGGGCCTGGAGCTCCCCCTGTCCTGGATCCAAGGCGGTGGGGTGGAGGGGCCACATGAAGTCACGTGGTTCCACTGGCTGGCTGATGCTGGCGGGCACAGTGCCGGTTCAAGGCAGTGGGGTGGGTTGGAGTAAGTTTTGAAGGGAGAAAATCTTTCCTGTAGATGTGTTTTATAGCGGCAATCAGGTAGGGTGTTTTAGGTTTAATTCTGGGTGAGCACAGTATTGCAGTCTTCATATGACTTCTTTGTACTAAATTTTGGATTTGTCAATGCCTGCTTCCATGCCTAGGCAGTGGGGCACTTAGCAGTTCCTTGTTGAAGTGGGTGACACTGGGTAGGGTTGTTGGGGCTGAAGGCAGGGCCTCAAGCACCTTGGGGATGTGCTGGTGCACTCAGTGTTTCCTCAGCTGAAGAGGGTAACTCTGAAAGGGGTCACTGGAGTCATCATCAGAGATTCGGGTTTCTGGGAGAAGTATTGTGTCAATTGGCTCTTCCTCCTCTAAAGTGGGTGGGGTTGCTGGGGTACTGGGTGGATTGTGCACCTCTGGAAGAAGCTCTGAGGCACTTCTCTGTGCCTCTGGAGGAGGTGGGTGCATTCTCCACAGCTTCCCTATGAAGTCAATGCCCTCCAGAGGTGGTTTCAAAAGGCCCCAACAGGTAGGTTCTTGGGCTTCAGAAAGTACAAGCACTGGCACTCTCTGTTTTGGAAGTGGCCTCCAAACTGCACTGAGCCACATGCTCCCCAGGATGTAGGATGCAGCATGGGCCTAGGTGCCAGAGTCCTGATGTGATGAGGGAACATTAGGAATGTGGAAATGTTGGGGCTATTGTGCCCCAGGGAAAATTGCACTCTGGTGTTGGCTCTGATCCCAAAGTAGCAACATGCTGTGGCACCCTGGGACTCAACATGAACTCCCTCTTTGGAAAAATGCAGTCATGTCATTGCCAAACAGTTCCCCAGACTGGGTTCATGGCTTTTAAGGGCCATGTGGCTCCCTGGTAGCTTGAATTGCTGACATTTGCAGTGGAAGCACTGACCGTTAGGAATTTCCCCACCTAACTTCTCCCAGTAGTGAGGAATCTCTCCAGGCTCCATGCTGGTATTATTCTGATACTTCCTTGCCTTTCTACAATGCCATCTCAAGTTTACAAATCTCAGAGGATCATCCTCACCATTTTGCTGGATACTGGTGTTTTCTTCTACACATTTTTTTTCCATGCATGACTGTCTACTTGCTGTTTTAGACTTTCTTTATGTTAGGAGTGAGAACTGGCTGCCTCTAGTCATAGCCATCAAGAAGGTGACTAGCAATAATAATATCAGTATAGGCGGAATTTCACATTGGAGGGACTAACATGTTAAAGAGATACATTGTGTAAAAATACCTGAATAATTTATAAATAAGATGTAACAACATGTATTTTATGCACCAA
>NW_007728788.1:153715-158072 GCF_000696425.1 Galeopterus variegatus | reverse complement strand
TTAGACTTTCTTTATGTTAGGAGTGAGAACTGGCTGCCTCTAGTCATAGCCATCAAGAAGGGGACTAGCAATAATAATATCAGTATAGGCGGAATTTCACATTGGAGGGACTAACATGTTAAAGAGATACAATGTGTAAAAATACCTGAATAATTTATAAATAAGATGTAACAACATGTATTTTATGCACCAAGCCATACAGCCTTTAATACAAAAATAAAGTATTAGAAAATCAAGAAGTTAATAAAATTAATAAAATTATTTTATGCACCAAGCCATACAGCCTTTAATACAAAAATAAAGTATTAGAAAATCAAGAAATTAATAAAATTACAAATATAATAGAAGATAGTATATAGCTCTCTAAAAATTTCAATGATATGATAGACCATAGTAAGCAAACAGAGATCTAGATTACTTTCTGCTATCAATGAACTTCATTTAAAAGAAGTTTGTAAGAATATACATTATTTTTGTATTGTCCTGACATTTATGACAATTGATCATGTGCTTTGTCACATCTGTTCTGTGTCAATTTCATTAAGCTCCAACTATGTGTTCTAGAATCCCCTTCTTTGTATGGTTCCAGGTTAAAGCTGATGAAAAGAAATCTGTGCAGGACTTGAAAAGCTAAATATAAGCAGCAGCCACTATGCTCTGACCATCATTATATTCAGAAGTGAGAAGAGGATGATGTAGAGATGCAGACAGATTCTAGATAAATTTTGTTCTTCCTGATACCATGTTCAGCTCTTTTTCCCTATAGATACCCCAGCCCAACAGGAGGTACAGAGGCAACAGCCTTTCCATAGGCTACTCTATAGCATTACATCATAGTCCCACTCCAGATCCCCTACAAGCTCTTGTTTGTCTGCCACACCAGGGCATCAGAAGAGTTGGTTAATGAATTTTCTCTTCTCCTCCAGCTTCCCTTTTTTACCATTATTCTCCCACAAATCTTACAACTGGGTAAGCTCTTATTTCTATAGTAAATCCCTTTTTCCAGAATACTTAAAGTATTTCTCATTCTTCTTCCCTGATTGATCAAAAAAAAAAAAAAAAGAAAAAAAGAAAAAGAAAAAGAAAAAGAAAAGAAAACTGAAAGAATTAAAAGAAAAAATGTACTTCTTACAAACCACATTCTCAGATCCTAATCCATAAAAACAAAAATTAATCGTTTAAAATCAGAAAAAAAATTTCTCTGGTACTCATAGAAATATATCTTAAAAACAAGGTATCTTTAAAAAAATCTCTGATTAGTAAAAATGGAAAGGAGCCATGATACCTATTTTTATAGGAGATGTTAAAAAAAAGCATCCTTTTATATGTTGATTTGGAACTGTGAAGGGTTAGAGTCTATTTTAACCAATAATCCATCTTCTAGAAGTCTCTCCTGTACAAACAAAGCAGCCACAATGACCCATATGCCAGGGTGTTTATTGCATCATTGTTCTTGGTCACGAAACACTGGAAACAAAATATATACCCAGCAAGATCACAAATCATGATTTATCTTACCATAATATCTGTCCAATTATTTGAGTAGGGAGAAAACATATAGAAAGTTATATACTGGGTTGTTAACATGGGCAGGTGGGTTAATATGGATGGATGGAAGAAGAGAGAATACCCCAAAAAAGAAAATTGATGACTATACATTCAAATACATATGTAGTGCCACATTTATGCATTTATGTAAAATTATGTATATACTGGGTTGTTAACATGGGCAGGTGGGTTAATATGGATGGATGGAAGAAGAGAGAATACACCAAAAAAGAAAATTGATGACTATACATTCAAATACATATGTAGTGCCACATTTATGCATTTATGTAAAATTATGTATATATATATGAGTAAAACAAAATTAAACCTTAAAAAATTCTCATAATCTGACCCAACATAATTTATTCACCAGACTTTTCTCTATTCTTCAGGACAAACCCTTAGCTTGGGTTAAAATTAATTCTTGAATGTTCCTCACAAAAATAACCAAAAATATCTTTTTCTTTTTTTCATTTTGGAATGTTATCCAACTGATGCTCATCATCCAAGTTCTCCAAGACCCAGTTGATTTGCTATCTTTTTTTCTGAGAATACCAGCCCAAAGTATCTTCTGAACTTTTTTATCCTTACTGAAAATTTAGCACTTAGTTACATGGAATCATGTGTCATTCTCTGATTCTTTTATGCCAATTAGTCATGTCTTCCTAACTATTAGTCCTATTCTAACTTTTCTATTTCTCTTAATGATACACCATCAAATTGTACCTTTAGTGTGGTGATTGTTTTGAATAGCATAATGCTTAGTCTTTCATTTCCAAACAGGGATACAGGTGGGAAAGTATGCAGCCTTAACCTCAGAAGACCTCAGTTAAAATTTGTGCTGTTACTTCCCAGGGAATGTGCCTGAATGCATTTTATTTCTCTTAGCCTTAGTCCCAGCATCTGTAAAATAGGTCTCTGAGGCTTCATATAAAACTTTAAAACAGCTTGGATAGTGGAAAAATTTCTGGTTGTAGAGTCAGCTAACCTGGCTTTGAGTTCGGACTCTGTTATAGTTTATCTCAAAAAGCACCTAGCATACTAATCCCTCTGTATTCATATGATTCTGGTCTGCCAATAGCCATGACAGTTGTGTTATCTAGCACTAGTGTGACCACACAATTTATTGTTCTAACTGGCATACTTCTAAGTATGAAGAGGGTCACTGTCAATAATTACACGGGGTGGGACCACAGGTGTAATTAGGGTTTGTCTCTGGCAAATTAGGTACTACGTTGACCATACCTAGAGCAAATATTGAGCCACAGTACCTCATTTGTTAGTAGCAAGAGATACCTTTATTCTCTATTTACCCCTTCTATTCTCAGCTTACCCCCTGGGTGGCAAGGAGAGCTCTTTAGTAAAACGGTATAGGGACACACTCTATTGGAGTAATTCGTCAGTTACTTTGAGACAGAGTCACTATCAACAGGGCTATATTTTGTTTATCCTATTCCCTCTCAAATATCTCAAGGTTATAAAGCAGAGGTTACATGCTGATAGACATGGAACAAATATGCCCTTAGGCTTGTTTTATTAGGTCTACATAGTATTTCTTTTCTTTTTCTTTTCATTTTTAAAGGATTTGAAAACATCACCAATATTCTAAATTGAGAAATATACATAAATATCCAGGTTTGCAGCTTCTCTTGAAAAAATGGGAACATCTATTAAAACTGTAACTTCATTATCTCTTCTCAAGTCAAGTGGAACTGAATGGTCAAGGCCTCCTTTCTAATCCTGTCTCCAATTCATCACACTTCTCCTGAAGTGGAGGGTTAGTTACATTATTATTCCCCTCATAATAGCATGGACCGTCTGCCTAACTCACCCACGTGTTCTGCCTAGACCCTGAAAGCATTGGATGTTCTGAGCTTCAGGTGAATCTCCCTCCAGCAAAAACTCTCAGACTGGTGCCAGTAAAAAAAAGCGGGAAGTAGAGAGTGAGAAAATCTGAGGAGATTTGAGTGGAAACAAGGAGTTTAGCAAAAGGGAGTGGACTCCGAGCTCTGAAGTGGATCTTTACGAAATGGTAGATAATGAGATAAAAAAATAGATATTGTATAGATATTTATAGACTGACAGATAAGTAGATGTAGTGCTCCTCATCTGAATGCCATAGGTAGGTGGGATCATTTCTAGTTGGGTTTTGTTTTTTTCTGATAAGATACTTATAGACCCGCCTGTGATTTACAGAAAGAACACAAAGATTGCATGTAAAGTAAAAACAATGATACGTATGTATAAAACGGTTGCTATTAAATCCAGTAACAAGTGAATGGGACTTATAAAATACAAAAATCCTTCCAACATTGAATGGCTTGATGATGGTGATGATTATTATGTGTCTATATTTACAGAGCATGATTTTCAGTTTGGGAGGTTGAGTGGATTACCCAGTTAAAGTCCTATTTCTTGTTTCTTTGACTCGTTATACTCTGAACACCTCTTGTTGAAAATGGAGAGAAGAAAAAACCCATTAAGTCATTAGTAAAACGACTTGGACCAATTTGTCATTTATTTAGCTTATTTCCTGTGCTTTCTGAACCCTGGAGTTCCAAAGAGAGGGAGGGCCAACATCCTTGCGTGCCAGACTGGGATTGCAGCATGGGGCCCCGGAAAATCTGAGCTTTACAAAGTGGAGCAACTAATATATAGAAGTAGACAAAGAAAGAGAGAAAGAAGGAAGGGAAGAGTGGCTAATTTGCCTTTCTCACTTATAATACCAAGAGGCTATACATCTCTGCACAGCATCCCTGACAATTTATTTTTGTCCAGGGGCGTTTTGTGTGCTGCCCCATTTAGAATA
>NW_007728788.1:138238-152715 GCF_000696425.1 Galeopterus variegatus | reverse complement strand
CAGCATCCCTGACAATTTATTTTTGTCCAGGGGCGTTTTGTGTGCTGCCCCATTTAGAATAATAATAGCAATAATAAGTAGGCTAACAACTAACATTTAATGAGAAGCTTAGTATGCTAGGCCCTTAATCAATCCTAATACTAGTTTTATGAGGTCTGTACTGTTATCTCAAATTTATAAATGAGGAAATAGAGGAACAGAGGAATTAAGTAACATACTCAAAACCAAGCAGCTGCAAAATGCATAATCAAGATTTGAACACAGATGATCTGACACAAAAGCCCGTGTAGATGACTGCTATGCAGTAATAGCGCAATAAGCCATCTCCCAAGCTGTTTTATAAGAAGAAACAAATGACATGGCATGCTTGTGAGCTCCTTCCATTTCAGGGCCTTGTTTATAGGTTACCCTGTTGATAAGGCCTTATTGAATTTGCCTCACTGAAATTAAACTTTCTTTCAACTGTAGGCCCACAACATTGTATTACTTTCTATGCACAGGCACATATTACCTTTTTGTTATAAGCATTTATACATTTTTCTCCTACTGAATTTTTTATGTTAATAAAAGAACTCTGGCAATCATGCTCTCTTTTTCTCAGTCTCTTTTTTTTCTTATATGCTCCCTGTTTACTACAATATGATATGATTTATTAGAGTGTTTAATTATATGAAAAACATCAAACTTTTTGTTATAATGTGATAACGAAAATGTTTACATTTATATAGCATTTAACAAATTGCTTTCTAATTTAATAATTCTTCCGTTACTCATACATAATCTAAGTTTGTGAGTTACATTATCAACACCTTCATTTTCTTAATAAAAATATGAGACTCAAAGAAGTTAAGTTCCTTGCCAAGACCATACTGCTATTAAACGTCTCAGCCTGACTCAATATTGGTTCTTATAAATGAGTCCAGTGTTCTTCTCAGTTTCTCTTCACGTACTCTTTCACCTAGCTCAGTGCCTGTCGTGGAGAAGATTCACAGCAACAGTGTGATGAATGAGTGAATAAGCACATGCCCTAATGAAGGAAGGTCACTCCACTGCGTTTATTTTCCACAGATGTGGTGGCTTCCACTGTTTATCTAAGGAATAAAACGACTAGTGGTAAAATTGGGCTTTTCTAGGCTTTTTTACAGTAACAAAATGGTAAATAAGAATGATAATTTCTGATTTAGAACAATGAGGATTTAAAAAGTGTATTTCCTTAATATTTAATCATTTACTATGTCCAGGAGAATAAAAGCTGTGTTGAAAGAAGAGGGAGGTTTTTAATAACTTAAGGGGAAGTCTGGACCAATTTCTCAGGAAAGTCATGTGAATGTCCCCATAGTTACTAATCTCGCTTCAATCAAGATGGAAAGGTGTATCAGTCCACAGTGTGGGATGCAATTAGTGCTGTGCTGCACTCTAAGGATGCACATACAGCAGTTGTGGGCTTTTGATAAAATAAGGACGTCTGTGGAATTGTGGACTGCTTTTTAAAAATATATGTAAACTTAGAGTTGCTTGGTAAATTATCCATCTCTTCCTTAGTAATTTATTCACCTACACACAGGGGTTTGGAGACCTATCAAGTGAGTATACTTTCTCTTCAACAGTTCTGAAGACAAATTAAAAATGCTTGTTTCTAACAACAATTTTAATTCTAATTTTAACAGTCAGTGGGAATTTTATGTGTCACTAGTTTCAAAGATCATGCCAGTATCTGTGAATGGTGAGGAGCTCTGTCTCTTCAGGGGAAGAACATGATTTCCAGTCCTTGTTCAGGCCCCTCTAAGGACAGAAGTAGCTAGACCACATGCAAGTTACTTTACATCTCTAATCCTCATTCATCTAATCTGTATTTGATTAGTAGTACTGGCCTCATAGAGTTGTTGGGAACAGTCAATGAATCTACTCAAAGGGCTTAATCAATGAACCAAACACAGTGCTTGGCACATAAGAATAACTTAATAAACACTAGTTCCTGTTAATATTCTTATTGTCCTTAATGTTATACCAAAGCCTGCTTTTACTCATGTAATTCTTCAAGTATGTAGAAACTTCCAATAATTACCTGAACATACCATTTAATATAAGAAAGCCATTTAGAGGCAAAAGAGTGAGTGATGAGATATTAAAGAAATAAGATAATAGCAAAATTTATACCTGAGAAAAGCTAGCTGACTAGTTGACAACAGATATCCTAAGGTCACCTTTACCTTATGTATGGTAAGAGATTGATATCAGTTATAGTATCAGAAATCTGATTTTGGCAGAAGGAAACAGAAACTTTTTCAAAGGTTGAGTCATGGTTACCACGTTCATAGGATATGTTAACAATACGAATACAATACTAACAAAATGATTCTTATGTCATGGAAAATAGTACTGCCTTAGGGACTGTCAGTCACAGCATATATCTAGCACATATATTTCCAAAACACATTCATTCACATGACACACGCTCTTACACAAACTGGAAAACATATTCTAATCCAAAGGCTTTTGTTAAACTCACAATCAAGGCAAGGTAAATTAGTCACATGATTTAAAAGTTAATAAAATTAGGCTATGATAGTTCAATGTTCCTATCTTGATTTGGTGTTGGGACAGGGGATTTCTTGGACTAAAGTAAACTCTCCCATGAAAAATTCTCTGACAAGGATTTCTAATGTTTCACTCTCTATTTTTGTTTTTCTTGTTTGAACTATCTGCCTGCTCCATGACGTATTCTCTGTCTAACCCTGATATTCTAATTGATTAGCTTGGTTAACTAATTTAACCAATCAATTAATTAACCACTAGACTTCTTTCTCTGGATGATTGGACCTCAAAAAGGAGTTGATTGCTGACAAAGTTTGAATATCTTGTCCCCACCCCCCAAATTCATGTGGAAATCTGATCCCCAATGTGGCAGTGTTGGGAGCTATTTGAGTTATGGGGGCAGATCCCTCATGAATAGATTAATGCTCCTCCTGAGGGGTGGCGGTAGTAGAGAGCTGATTGTTTAAAAGACCCTGGCACCTCCCCCCTCTCTCTCTTGCTTCCTCTCACCATGGAATCTGCTTGTACTCACCAGCTGCCTGCTGCTTTCCACCATGAGTAGAAGCAGCCTGAGGCCCATGCCAGATGCAGCTGTCCCAGAATCATAAGCCAAATAAATCTCTGTTCTTTATAAATTACCCAGTTTCAGGTATTCTATTATAGCAACACAAAACAGACTAATACAGTTACTAAGTGTATTTTGCACTTACCTGATTTCATATATTATAGAATGGTTTACTGTTAACTTGTAAAGATTTTTAGGGAAGGTTTCTGTTTTAGATATTTTTATGTCTATGGGTTCATATGTATAAATTAAATCTTGATCATATAAAATCTACATTAAATGTCTTTTATTAAAAGTGCAAATATGTTTATATCAAATGGTTTTTCACATTGGTCTTGTAGTGATTAATTTATTGATATTGAGATTATAAGGTTATTTTAGAATATAAATACATTATCAAAATATTGGGGCAAAGGTTTTTGTATGTAAGATCTTCTATTAGACATTTATAAGTGAATGTAATTTCATTACAAACTTAAGATAAACTATAAATAAACTACAAATGTGAATGTGCTTTACACAGTGCATGATGAGCTAAATTGTCACATATGGTAATAAATATGAATGATACTGTAAATTTATGTTAAATTTTCATACCCCAAAAAGACTCCGGAGTTGCTACCACATTACATTAAAGAGCAGAGTTGGTGGGAGCTCCTGAAACTTCACTCTTAAAACTCACCTTCGTTGTATTTGTCTTTAGCGGCCCACACATTCTTCTGAAGACCACGATGAGATAAGCACAATTTTTGCAGACCTGTGAGAGAGAACAAAAGAGAAAGGTAAAAATTGCTCAGAAACTCAGTAGACCAGAAACAGAGTAGAAAATTATCTTGGAAAAAAAGAGCTTTTCATGTTGACTATAGCTGCAGTAGAACTACTGTCTGGTATAGGTCAAATTATTTCTGAAGAAGTGTGTAGGAAGACACAATTTTCAGTAAATTGCATTAGAAA
Source organism: Galeopterus variegatus (assembly GCF_000696425.1). Lineage (NCBI taxonomy): Eukaryota > Metazoa > Chordata > Mammalia > Dermoptera > Cynocephalidae > Galeopterus > Galeopterus variegatus. Next base: position 148,661 of record NW_007728788.1, on the reverse strand, counting down.
CAAAGCAGGTGGGTAGGTTCTATTCACTGTTATGCAAGCTGATTTATATGTCATCTTTGAAAGAGCTTAGAATGTCCAGAGTTTTCAACTACATTTTCCTAAGATTAGGAACAAACTCTTCTAATATCTTGTACACCTAACCTCAAAAGCCGTACCACCTTTCCCTTTGCTCACTCTTACTCTTCTTTGTAGCAATGTTAAATCACCAGAATTACCTGAACATGACCTGTACTTCCTTATTTCTGAGTTTTTGCAAAGTCTGCTGTCTGTGCCTAGAATGTGTTCTCTACCCACCAGGTCAATGGAAAGTCAACTCTTCTTTTACGACTCTGCCCTAAGCCCACATTCAAAGATAACTTTCTAAATGACACCTCTATTTAGAAATAACAATTTCTTTTTAAAAAGCATTTCTACAGAAATGTATTCTTCCCCCACTCCCCAAAAAGAAATGTATCCAAGCCTTAAAAAATAGGTAATAAGATGGAGCATATAATGTAATTGAGAATACATTGCCATCACTGTAGCTATATGATCTTGGGGTGATTAAGATCTCTGATCTCAGTTTTTTCTTCTGAAAAATAGGAATAATATTAATCACCTTGGAATGTTGTTGTAAAAACTAGAGTTTACACATATTATTTAGCTTTTGTGTAAGTTAAATCCCTGGCATACATCCTGGTTCATATCCTGTATTTGGTAAGTGGTGGCAGTCAACAACCTCTCGTGCCCATAATTACAGTAATTCTTTTATTTGTAAACCTACTTCATTAGACAATCAATTTCTTAAGGGTAAATACTACACCCCTGAATTTATTTCTGTATCCTTATCTCTGTTTCCAAATGTTTGGCACAGTGCCTTTTAGCCGTTTACTTAGCATCCCTCCCCCCCCCCTTTTTTTTCCATTTCAATAGAAGTTGCCTAAGCTTATTTAATTAATATTTTATATAGGTAACCCTACCTTTTAAGCAGCATGCTAATTGAATAAAATTTGTTTATACGGTAGTAAAACAAAACACAATCATTCTGTAATGTATCTATTATTTTTATTCTAGAGTTTGAATATTCTGACTCAATGAATAAAAATCTCTAATCCAAACTGAATCACCCACTGTCAGTGCTGAAACACAACTTAGCCTACAATTATTTTTCTTGATTAGGACCAAAGCTGTTTGTGTAAAATATTGTTTCTTGCTTTTTAAAGAGCTAACAAAGAGGGGGGGGGAGGAATTGGTAAAGGGACTTGAAAATCAACTACATTGTATACTGATAAATTAAAATAAAATTTAAAAAATTATACAGGAAAAAAAATAAAGAGCTAATGAATCAGTTCAGAATGACTTGGGATAATAATATGTTTCTTATCAAATCTTCTGCAACCTGACTTTTCACGAAGTTGCAATATATGGATACAGGTATGGAATACATAATAATGGATATGGGTAAAGCAGTAAATGTAAGCTTTAGATTTAGGTGAAATAGATTTTCTAAAAAAGAAAATTTGTGAGAGTTTTAAAGACAAATATAGGTATATGCCACGTGATAAAATAAATACAAAACTTTATAAAATTTAATATGGTAAGATTTCTGCTTCTAAGGCAAGAATGCTTCCAGGAGATAGAGAAGACTAGCTAGCTGGTTGTTCAGCTCAAACACAGTAGTGTGCGTGTGCATATGTATGTGTGTACTTGTGTTGAGTGTACAATCATTATTTAGAAATTTGAACACTGCACATAGAAAATAGATGTTTTTAAGCATGCATGAAACAACCACTCAAATGTGGGTATTACTTGTCCTTGTTTGGTTGGTTGGAACAATACAGCAACTCTATCCCCAGAAACTCTAGGTTTTAGCAATTATCCAAAGTGGCAGCACAAACCAGAGCAAATCCTCAGGCTGACAGAAAGAGATACCCACTTATGGCCAAATAAGTGTATTTCTGAGCATATTATCTGACTGTAATCCAATATGATTAAAAATTAATAATAAATAATTTTTAAAATTCAATCTTAAAAATTAAATGGAAGAGGATATCTAGGCACAGTTAGACTTTGGTCATTCCTTAACCAAAGGAATGATGAATCCTTGAAATTTTTTTTTTTTAAACTGTGTACAATCTTACTAACAATTAAAAAGTGCAAATTAAAATAGGATGTCATTTACCTACTACAGTGGATTGAATTATGTCCCCCTCAAGCTCATTGAAGCTTGAATTGTGTCTCCTGAGTTTTATGTATTATAAACTTAGCCCCCACTGTAACTGTTAAGAGGGTGGGAAATCCTATTATGGTAATTGAAAGGTGGAGCCTTCAAGAGGTGATTGTATTGTAGGACAGTGCAGTAGTGAATGGATTAAAAATTGTGGTCATGGGTGTGGTTCTTTAAAAGAAGAGGGGAGTCTGTCTTTTTCTGATCTCTCTGTTCCAACATTTTCACAGTGTGATACCCTAACATCACTGAAGTCAGCACCAAAGAAAGCCTTCACCAGCTGTGTTCCCTGGGCTTTGGACTTCCAACCTCTGAAACTGTAAACAATAAATTTCATTTTCTTTATAAAATACTCAGTTCCATACATTTTATTATAAGCAACAGAAGCAGACTAATACAGAATATTGGTACCAGAGAAGTGGGGAGTTGCTTACAATAAATACTTGAAAATATGTGTGGAGTATACCAACATTTATAAAGCAAATGTATTTCACAGGGCCTAATTTCCAAAGCCCTGTAGTTTCAGGTATAACCTAACTTTTAAAATTACATATAGAAATGTTAAGCTTGCAAAAGACAGGAAACTTTCCCCAGGCTAAAGTCTCTGTTGTAGATAAAGAATTGTAACACAGCAAAATTGTTGGCTCAAGAACAGATGCCCTTGTTGCTGTTTAACCTAAAGTTGCTTTATTGTTATGTAAACATACTGAGGAAATTGCTGTAGGAAAAGACAGTATTTGCTAAGAACAAGCTTTTGTTGGTGGATCAACTTAATCTTTTGCAAATTGCATTATGGAATGTCACTTTGTTATTTCACTAATGTTACTAGCCTGTATTATTAAACTATACTTAGCCATAACTCCACTTATGTTCCTTTTCTGTAACTTTCTGGCCTGGAGGATAAATACTGAGACAGAATCCCGGTTCAGGGTTAATCTTCTGAGAAGGAATGCCTCTCTCATGAGGGTTCCTGGAAAATTAACCCTTTGGGGGCTTCTCCCTGCTCAGAAGAAATGGGCTTTGAGTAATCCTTTGCATTTCAATCACCCAGGGGGAGAGAGGTTACAAAGAGAGTGTAACAAATGTGGAAACGGCATTGTAACTGGGTGTTGAGGAGAGGCTGAAGAATTTGGAGGAAAAGGCTAGAAAACACCTAGATGCTGGTAAAAATTTAAAAGACTAGAAAATCAGGGAGGATTTGAAACTTTTTAGAAATTGGTTAAATGGTGGTGAGCAGAATACTGATAAAAATATGGACTGTAAAGACCATTCTAAGGAGATCTTAGATAGAAAAAATAAGTTTATTGGAAACTGGAACAAAGATCACCCTTTCTGTGAATTGGCAAGGAATTTGGCTGCATTCTGTCCAAGCCCTAGGATTTTGTAGAAGTTGGAACATAAGAGTAGTAAAACAGAGTATTTGGCAGAAGAAATTTCTAAGCAGCAAATCATTAAGGAAGCTGCATGGCTACTTCTAAAAGCCTACACTGAGTTATTGTGGCAAAGGCATGATATAAAGCCAGGGTTTAAAAGAGAAGCAGAGTGTAAAGATTTGGAAAATTTACAGCCTGGCCATGTGGTAGAGAAGCAAAGAGCATTTTCAGAAGAAAAATTCAATGGTACTAAGATGACTAACACAAAAGAATGGGATCATCAAGAGAAGGGAAAAAGGCCCTGAAGGCATTGCAAAGTCTGAGACCAACCCTTCCATTTCAGTTTCAAAGGCCTAGGGAGACAGAACCATCTTGGGGAGCAGGCCTGAAGCACCCTCCACACAAAGCTGCTTACAGCACTAGCATCCCAGCTGCTTTGGCTGTTCCAGCTATGGCTGGACCCACAACTTTGAAAGATACAAGCTGGAAGCCTTGGTGATGTCCACGTGGTGTTAAGTCTTCAGGGTGGCAGAATGCCAGAGCTGTGTAGGCTTGGGAGCCTCCACCCTGATTTCAAAGGATGTATGGAAAAGTCTGGGGCCCAGGAAGAGATCTGTCACAGAGGTGGATTCACTGCATAGAGTCTTCACTAGAGCAATGCTGGGCGGAAACATGGGATCGGAGTTGCAGCAGAGAAACCCTATCAGCACCATACCTAGTGGAGTCAGGGCAGTGGGACTGCCAAAGAGACCCCAGACTTGTGGAGCTACCACAGTGGAATGCCAGTCTACAAGAGCTAAAGCATCACTTGAGACCAAGAAAGTCATAGAAGCAGAGCTGCCTGAGGACTTGGGGACCCAACCCCCACATCAGCCTGCAAAGTCAAGGTATTTGCCATGATTTGCCAGCTCTAAGATTCAACACAAGCCCTGATGAGTTTTGGATTTGTCTGGAACCTATTATACCTTTCTTTGGCCTATTTCTCTCTTTTGGATGGGAATATGTACCCTATGTTTGTCCCACCATTGTATCTTGGAAGTGGATAACTTACATTGATTTCACAGATGGGACTTTGAACTTTGAACTTTTGAGTTGAAACAAGTTAAGACTTTGGGGATGAAATGTATGTACTTGCATTGAAAAGACATGAGTTTTGGGGGGCCAGGGGTGGAATATAATGGATTGAATTATGTCCCCCAAAGCTCCTTGAAGCTTTAATTGTGTCCCTCAAGTTTTATGTACTAGAAATTTAGCCCCCACTGTGACTGTTAAGAGAGTAGGAAATCCTATTATGGCAATTGAAAGGTGGAGCCTTAAAGAGGTGATTGGATTGTAGGACCATGCAGTAGTGAATGGATTAAAAATGGTTGTGGTTCTGAGCGCTTTAAAAGAAGAGAAGAGTCTGTCTTTCTCTCTCTGCTCTGGCTGCTCTGCCATTTTCACAATGTGATACCCTGACATCACTGAAGTCACCACGAATAAAGCCTTCACCAACTGTGTTCCCTGGACTTCAGACTTCCTAGCCTCTCAAACTGTAAGCAACAAATTTTGTTTTCTTTATAAAATACCCAGTTCTGTGTATTTTGTTATAAGACACAGAAACAAACTAATACACCTACCTATTAGCCAACATTTCTAAAAATATTGATAATAGCCAGGGTCGACAATATGTAAAGAAATTGATCTTGTCATATGCTGTTGATAGGACTTTAAAATTGGCAAATCCTGGTCAGAGGGCAATTTAGCAGAAACTTAAAAACTTATAATACACATTTCCGTTAATTCAGAAATTTTTCAGCTGGGAATCTCTCTTACTGAAATACATGCACAAAGCCTAAAGGATAGATGAACAGTAATGTTTGTTGCCATACTATGTGTAACATTGAAAGATTGAACACAGATTTAAAAAATATTGTATGTCAAAATTTTACAACCCTATGGATCTATTAAAATTAATGAGGTGGTCCTATATGTACTAATATGAAAAAACATTATTATATATTCTTAAGTGAAAAAGTAAGTTTCAAAATTGTTATAATATGATTTATTTGTAATTCCCCATTTATGTATTTATCTGTATTATATAAATTGGAAAGACTAAGGAAGGATATGTACATTAAACTGTAACAGTGATTACCTATAGGAAGTTGCTTTAGGAAGCAATGGGAGAATTTACATTTTATTAAATACATTTAAAAAATTTTATACTGTTTTGAAATTTGAGAAAATTAACCATAAATAATAAAATACTCTGACATGAATTTCATGGGTATAAATGCAATGTTGGCTTAGTACTCCTCATTACAAACTAGTTATAATACATGAATATATATCATATGAATCATTAACACTAAGCATTATACAGAGGTTACTCTATATTTGCCATTGCTGCATATACTTAAATATATTTACCAGTGATAACTTTAAGTCACTATAAAAGCCTAAATAGAAATCTTGCTCTATTCCAAAAGCAAATTTTAAAATTAAAATATTAAAATTATGTAAATATGAAAAATATTAATCCTTACTAATAATAAAAAAATCAAAACAAGAATATGGTACCATTCAACCAATATATTATAAAAGCTCAAATGCATGATATTCTATATTAGTGAAGATGTGATCACAAGGAACTTTTATATATTGCTGGTGGTAATGATTTTTTTGCATGGCATCATCTTAATTTCATGAATATATATATATATATATATATATATATATATAAACTCCATACAAAAGCTGAAAGTAGACATTAAAGAATATTATACATGCTAATCTTTAAATAGAAAGATTTTAGACTTGTTATTTTCTTCTCTGAACTTTCAGTACATCCCAACATTTGTACTTTGTTATTTATATTACTTCCATAATGAAAAATAAAAATAATTTTGAAAGTAATATGTGTTTAAGCCCCTTAGCTTATTCATTGAAGTAGTCAGAAGTATTCTTCTGACTTAAGTCATTTTTTAAAATAAGCTCTTGTGCACTGACCACTTTTATATGAAGCAGACTTCTCTTCACTTCTCCAAAGGACCAGGTAAAATTCAGTTCACATATAAGAAATTACGTGAAACAGATACCCCGTGATGATTGACAGACTCGTTAGATCTTGGCAGGTATCTTCACAGCCTCTGCCTCGTACCTGGAGCTTAGCTGGACTGAATCACCGGTATTTTTCCCACTTTACAATTTGTGATATTAATTACTCTCTACCACTTTTAGCCATGAACACTCTTTTAAAAGACATAGGTTTATCTATATTATGGGGCTTCTAAATGAAATAAGCGGCTACGGTCTACCTTACTCTCACTTTGAGCCTACTTGTCCTTAGAAACTACATTAATAAGGGGAAAAAAATATAAAAGTCTCTCATATAAGGCATTTAAGGGTCTATAGGTGTATAATCACCTTTTGACTAAACTTTTCATTTTTCTCCCTCTCTCTTTCTTCCCTCTCCCCTAACATAACATAATTTTTATAGAATGACAGAGCTGGAAAAGATATCGGATCCTGTACAGTCTAGCTTTAGAATCATAATTCTTGGTGCACTTGGGTTTTGTGTGGCCTCAAGGAAACCCAGGACAGTGGCAGGGTGTTAAGCGTGTGGCCAACTGGGCTGCTCTAGCTTTTATTTAAATAAAATGCTTCACTTTCATTTATCATGCAGCATAGATGCTGCACGGAACTAGTCCATTTTCCTCATTTAATAGGTTAAGAAACTAGAGGCCCAGAAAGCTCAATTACTTGACCAAGGCTAAAAGGCAATGCCAAAGATAGGACAAGAATCCAGGTATTTGGATCTTTAATTACAAATGAAGCACCGGCCCCGTGGCGCACTCGGGAGAGTGTAGCGCTGGGAGTGCATCGACACTCTCGACGCGGGTTCGGATCCTATATAAGCATGGCTTATAAACTGGCTGAGCGTGGTGCGGGCGACACCAAGCCAAGGTTGCGATTCCCCTACCAGTCACAAAAAAGACAAAAAAAAAATTAAAAAGCTAATGACAGTGGTAACAGTCTGTAATTCTGAATTTTCCATGTGGTTGCTATTGCTTATGAAACACCTTACGAAGAGGCAATTAAGAAAGTAAACAGTAGCATCATTATCCTAACAATAATGTGAGGGATATCATGCATGGATAGGTTACTTTTGCATAAACTGAGTTGTTGAATATATGAGAAGGTAGGTTGAGCATCTGCTGGGAATTAGCATAGATTTTTTCTATACACCTGTTCAGCAGAAGAGTATCTATAATGGAAGCTCCCAGCAGCTTGTTACTATGTGAACGAGCAACACACCCTAGGCATATCATAATATAAAGCACAATCGGATCTGCGATCTGGCTCAAAGGAAAACAAATAAGGTGAGGTTTGATTGGGAAATTCTATGGGTAGAACTGTACAGAATTTGCTGTACTGTGGGCCAATCCCTCTCCTCTTGTCTTTAGTTTTCTCATCTGTAATGAGAGAAAGGGGATTAACCTCTAAAACACTTTTCAATTCTTACACACTTGTTTATGTTAGTTGAGTCGTACTGATTTTTGTTTGCATTTTTGTTTGTTTTAAAATTGGGATCACAAAAGTTGAGTGAGGGGAAGGGGGAGGGAGGTTGGGGGATAATTGGGTGGGGAACATGGGGTACAAAAGTAATTTCTGGTAGTGGGTATGCCCCCAGTATGAATCTGGCCCTTACATCATGGGCATGAGGGGTGACAATTAGCTTTGTATCTCATGAATATTTATAATAAATAAATAAATAAAATTGGGTTCAATTGTCGAGAGAGAGGAAAAAACTTATCAATTGCCCAATTGCCCTAGAGACATGGTATCATGTCTTTGTATTATTATTTTTAAAAATACTATATCATATAACTGTAATATAAATGTAAGCATTATTAAAAGACGCTTTTTACTAACATGAGGGAGATTTAAAACAGTTCTTTTTTAAATGTGAGAGGCATGTGTGTGTGTGTGTGTGTGTGTGTGTGTGTGTGTGTGTGTGCGCCCATAATTTCTCCCTGCTCACACCTGAGCAGTTAAACCACAACTGGAGGAAAAACAACGTGTAGGCCGGTCTCTAAATTCATTACAATACCCTCAAGTGGGGCATTAATTCTGCCCAGCTGTTAAAATATTTTTTCTAGATTCACTTATTCCCTCACTTTCCTAGAAAACTATCTTATATTTCATTGCCCCACTTCAAACTCTGTCTTCCAACACCTCCTCCCCAAATCTGACTCTCAGCTGATAATCTTGCTTCCTATTTTACTGAGAAGATTAAAGCAATATGAAAAAAACTTCCACAGCTCTCACCTGCCTACTGTCATCTGTACCCATATATTCTGCCTTTTTGACTGATACTCTAAACTAACTGCACTTCCAGCTAATGCCATCTCTCTTTTTTTTTTTTTTCCTTTTTGTCTTTTTTACTGACCAGTAACGGGATCGCAACCTTCGGTGTCGCGCCCGTACCGGGGACTGGCAATGGGATCGCAACCCTTGGTGTTGCGCCTGCACCGGCTCAGCCAGTGAGTGGGAACCGGTCTCCACATGGGATCCGAACCCTCGGCGGGAGTGCCACCGCGCTCCCAAGCAGCGCACTCTCCAGTGCGCCACTGGGTCGGCCCACCAACTCTTCTACCTATGCAGTAGTTTCCATCCCTCTCACGTACTTCAGGACATCAGCTCTAGTTCCCCATGTTCTCTCCTCACAAAATCAAGTCCAGCCTCAACCCCTCTCGAGTACATAATTCCCATCATAAAAACATGATGTTTTAATCCTTAAAAAAATAGAAAGGGAAAAACAGGCAGCCTCATTTGACTCTTGTTCTCCTGAAGACTTCTCAATTTATTTGTTCCCTTTTGCTCCAAAATTCCAGAAAAGTGGAGACAGTTAGAGCCAATATTCATTTCTAACTTCTGTTCTTAAATTTTCTATATTTTTTGTGTTTAACATTATTACTTGTCTATCACTCCACTAAGACTGTCCGTATCACCAATGACCTCTTCATCGCCAAAGTCGGTGCATTCTTAGCCTTCAGCTTATTTGATGTATCAGAGACATTTGACATTAATTGATCACATTTAAACCATCTCACTGGGCTTCCAGAGCACCACACTGTCTTGGCTCTTCTCCAACCTCCCCAACTGCTCCTTCTCAGTCTCCTTTGGCATTCCTCTCATCTCATAACCTTCTAAGTTAGAAAACCCCAGGACTCAGTCCTTTTACTCTTCTCTTCTTTATCTTTACTTCCTATGCTTGGTAATTTCATTCTGCTTCATGGTTTTAAATATCATTTCTAGGTGGATACTTCCTCAATGTACATTTCCAGTCCAGATATATCTCCCTAACTCCAGATATTTACAAGGGTGCTTCAAAAAGTTCATGGAAATATTCATGCTATCTTTTAAGTCTGTTTGTTCTTGAACTTTTTTTTTTTTTTTTTGTCTTTTTTTCATGACCGGTAAGGGGATCACAACCCTTGGTGTGGTGTTGCCCACACCGCGCTCAGCCAGCAAGTGCACCGTCCATTCCTATATAGGATCCGAACCCGCGGCAGGAGCGTCGCTGCACTCCCAGCGCCGCACTCTCTAGAGTGCACCACGGGGTTGGCCCCGTTCTTGAACTTTTTTTTTTTTTTTTTTTTTTTTTTCCGTGTCCGGCAACGGATCGCAACCCTCAGTGTCGCCCCCGCACCGGACCAGGACCGGCAACGGGATCGCAACCCCCGGTGCTGCCCCCGCGCCTCGCTCAGCCAGTGAGTGGGAACCAGTCTGTATGTGGGATCCGAACCCTCGGGCGGGAGTGCTGCCGTGCTTCCCAAGCGGCGCACTATCCAGTGCG